>NW_004797689.1:114140-115926 GCF_000002075.1 Aplysia californica
GGGGGGGGTGTTACCTCGTAAGCCAGCTAAATAGAAACACTATCATGAATAATAAAAATAATAATATTCCATTGGGCTTTGACTGAACCTTCAGTCTCCGGACTGACGAAGTCGTCCTACAATTTCTTACTGGTAGCACTGCATCTTGAACTACCGTTTTATGTAATTTTTGTTCCTGGGCACAGAATGGATAGAATCTAGAGTAGGCCTAGAGTTATCTAGTGTAAAATTTATGTTTCTGAGTGGTCCTCTCTTTTGATCAGCTGATCGAAGTTTGTCTTGATGAATAATATAATTTTGTACTTTAGTAGGCTAGCAGTTAGCCTAGAAAATAGATTTCCTTGCAGAAGTTTAAGTAACGATTCAGTTTGAAATGTCGATGTTTAAGTAATATTAGTGATTTGATGCATTTTTCAAATATTATAAGATATTGACTTTACTTTGTGTTGATTGTTTTCATGCAACTTCGTCGACTTCATCATATCAATGTATCCATGAAATGGACTTTGTACATTCCCATATTCTCAGATCTAAAAGTAATTTGACAGGATACGGGAACTTATTGAAGCTACTCCTCTCAAAATTAGATTTGGTTAGGATTATGAATAGAGTCTAGCTACTAAATCTAGATCTAGATCTAGATTCTAGATCTACATATTGTTTTCATTTTATTTGATTTAGAATCTAGATGTCTCTTCCTGCATTATAAGTTATGAATATAATATAGATCTAGATCTAGAAAATCTAGATCTAGATCTAGATAGATCTAGATCTAGTATAGAGGCCATCAAAGTGAGTTGGGGTGGGAATAATTATTTTTTTTGTTATTCCCACCCGGGTCGGGTCACTTTTCATCTTTCCAATGGCAACATTTTAGATAGGCCTTCAAGATTATCTCGCAACCGCAAGCCTCTACAAAAAGTCTAGATCTAGTAATAGTAGTAGTAGATTTAGGATCTGCCAAGATCCAGATGTAGATCTAGTTTTATAAGATGTAATACAGGCTGAACGCCGACCTCTAAACATTTGGTGAGAACTAGACATATTTCCACTAGATCTAGATCTAGCAGAGCTAAGTACTGGGGCCTACCTAGATCTAGATCTAGATCTAGAAAGAATGCCTCTATAATTTTATGCTGGGTCTGCAAATATTGAGCACATATTGAAACGAGAGTGCTAATGCTAACAGGAAAGAATGTCACTTTTAGCATTTTTGAATGTTTTCTGTCATATCAAATCAATCTCATTGAAAGCAAAGAAATAGGCCCAAAATATGAAAAATGTATAAAACTAAACGAAGTGGCTAGCACTAGACTGCCAGTCTAGCCGTACTTAGATCTAGGTTTGGCCCAATCGACTCAATCCTGTTAAGTACACAGGTCTCATGAGATCTAGATCTAGTTATTATTCAGGTTCAAATACATGCAAGTCAGTAAGGCACCTTTTGGTTTTGTCTGAAATACAAATACGGCTAGCCTCTTCCAAAACTAAATCATGTGCACAAGAACACACACAACTTAATCAAAAAATAGCTGAAGGTTCACAAGGACATAAATTAAATTCATTTAGTTATCTTCCATTCCCACCCGGGTGGGAATAATTACATTTTCTTCTACTCCCACCCGGGGGGGGGTGGTGAACATTTTGATATTAATCCCACCAGTGGCCGGTGGGGGAATAAGAAAATGGTATTCCCTCCCGGGGTAGGAGTAACGGCAGCCATATAATATACGCAGTGGCTATTTTTACGGCGAGCGGTAAAGATAGCCTCCCAAGCTATTTTTAC
>NW_004797689.1:116462-146773 GCF_000002075.1 Aplysia californica
AATATAAACTTACACCTCAGAGGGGAAAGGGTGTCTTTGGCTTCTGTAAGAAAAGTGTAAGATTGGTGGGTGGGGAGGTTAACCAAATATGACACTTCTGTGAGATGAACGTTTTGCTCATGACTGAGAAGAAAAGGTAAATGAAAAAGTGGATAAATGCCAATAACAAGACCCAGATCTGCATGATCACTGCAGATCCCCGTTGTTGGTTGTTTGTTTTTTTCAATTATGATGAAAATTCTGTAGGTGGATATCTAATTTCTTAATGTTTCTTTGTAACTTTGCAACTGTTTTGATGATCTTTTGTCTTGATTTCTTTTATTTGTAAGGCACGTACCTATTGCATTGACAAGATTCTCAATGTCTTCCACATATATGCGTTCTTTCTAGTCCATATATGGTTTGATTAAATTGTATTAACTGAAATTATTTTATTTTTTTTACAAGCTGGTTAAAAAAAGCCACGTATAGATCTAGATCTAGTACAGGTATCTTTAAAATAATAATGGAAGTTGAAGATCGGGAAAAGTACTAATATTAAATTGGTGTAGGTGGGGATTGGAGGCAAATGTGAGAAAAGTGGTATTTGGGTTTTTTGTTTTAAAAAAGTCCCCAAAAGTGTAAGATTATATTTGAACAGCCCCATAGGTTTTCCATTTCCTCCTCTTCACCATCATTCTATTCTCTTCTTCATCTTCCTTCTCCCTTCCTCCACCACCACCTCTTCCTTCTTCTCCCCACCATCATCATAATCTCTCTTTATCATCACCACCACCATCACCTCCTCGTCATTATCATTACCATCATCACTGCCACTGCCAGCATCATCATCTCATTCACTGACATCACAACATGTACCACACCCACAAGAAGAGCGGCCATTTTGGAGTTAACACTTTTCGCCTTGGGAATGCCTTTAAAATGTTCCTCCTTCCTTTGCACAAGCAGATTTTTGATAGAGGTGTAAAATTATTTTTTTGTGTGTTCACAATGATTAATTTATTAATTATTGTGATGCAATTTCAGGGTACAGACATATATATTTTTTTACATTCAAATATCAAAATTTTGCTCAGTACGATTGACCATAGTATCTGTAGCTACTATTCCACCAATGTTCATGCAATTTTGTTAGAGAATAAGAAGCTTTCGGTTTTTTTTAAATTATTGTTTGTTTTGCATGTTGATGCTGTTTCCATTCCATGGCAACTTTCATATTTTTCGACTTATCAAAATTTACTTTCTTCATTATTTCTTATGCCCGTATAATTTTTTTTCCTAAATATGAATCGGAAAAAGAATCACCCTTGGGGTGAGCTGTTCCCCGTAAAAATGGACTGTAATAATATGAGCACATCAGAGAGAGAGAGAGAGAGAGAGAGAGAGAGAGAGAGAGAAGGGGGGGGGGGGAGGGAGGGATGGAGACTCTTTTCCCCGTACTATTGAGAAGGTACATTTTTGCTGTACTAGGAATACGGGGATCTGCAGTGATCATGCAGATCTGTGTCTTTTATTGTTACTGGCATTTATCCACTTTTTCTTTTACCTTTTTTTCCCAGTCATGAGCAAAACGTTCATCTCACAGAAGTGTCATATTTGGTTAACCTCCCCACCCACCAATCTTACACTTTTCTTACAGAAGCCAAAGACACCCTTTCCCATCTGAGGTGTAAGTTTATATTTTGAACGGCCCCTCCTATAGGCCTAGATCTAATACATTGAGGCATGTCGCGTACATGAGAGGCGGAGTAGGGTCGCATTTCGAGGATCGCCGTAAAAATAGCCTGGGACTCACTGGAAGGCTATCTTTACGGCTCGCCGTAAAAATAGCCACTGCGTATAATATAATATTGTCGCTTTTAAGGACAAACAGGCTAACCCTGATTTCGCAGGTTTTCAGAAATCTTGACCATCACCAAAAGTGGGCTTTGCCCTACCTATAGGAGAAGTTTGATTTCTTTCATGTGTATATTTGTTTGGCTATAGAGAAAACTCCTTGTCTTTTAAAGAAACTGAAAAAGGGGTAAAAACTTTTCTTTCAATTTTCTCAAAACAACTTTTTTCGGGATAGCCCCCTTCTTGTGCTTAAAATTGACCATATATGACCACCTTCTATATTCTCACCCCTGGTGAGAATAGCTCATGACCCGTTATTAAACGGTTATTCTCGCCCCCACCCCGGTGTGGGCATGAGGCGAGTCTGACTCCCCTCTGACCAATCACAGGCCAATATAACCACCAAGGCCCTGGTGGCTTATCGCAAGAGGTTGGGAAATGACCCATGAGTGTTTGGCACTTGTATCCTCATGTAGGCCAACTACTGATTACCGTTGTCATAGGCCCTAGCCTTAATTCTTATTTTTTCCAGTCAAATAGCCTTCTTTTAGAATTAGGATTTTATTTTAGTGAGGACCAGTAGGTATCAGATGCGTTCTGCTCTTGATATTTCGTTCTTGCATAACCATAGATCTAGATCTAGTGTAGCTCGTTTGTTGGAGGGTTCTTTGTTTGTTTGTTTTTTCACTGTTGTTTTCTGTTCATGGTGTGAAATGGCCTTCACCCAGCCCATTAAATAAACTAAACCTGAAACTTATCTCTACGACTTATAAGTTATTCTCTGTGCTGTTCTGTGTGTGTCTGTGCTATAGGCTATAGCCAGAGGCCTGCAGTATATAGCACACCTGAGTGGGGTGAAAATAGCGAGACACAGGCTATTCTCACCCCTGGTGATTGTCCTCTAGTCTTTCTTTTACTGTGGTACCTGAAATTCAAAAGCTTCACAAATCGTTGTTAGTGTTTGTGCTTAGGATAAAGATGTAGATCTAGCTGTCAGCTCACAAATTTTTTGTTCCGATAAAAGTTGCTGTGATTGATAAATTCCAAATAATAGGCCTATAAACTATAATATAATAATTTAATTTTATGTTTTTAACTGTCTCTAGGACTCTGCTCTTTGGTTTGACTATAGTAAGTGTTAGTGGAGGCATGAATTGATTTTTTTCTCTTTTTAATTTTCAGATTACTTTCCTGTGGACTTCAACGTAACTGACGAGATTCAGGATGAGAGAGAAAATCAGAACACGATCTTTGAACAGACTGCTAACAATTGAAAATCACTTGAAGCCAGTAAGACTTTAAAATTATCTAATCTTAGCTGGATAATGTTACTCGTATCATATTTATGGGAATTATTCCTGCTGTTTCTGTCATTTTACCGCTACAATGCTCACTCTGAAAATCTTTTTTTTCAATAGTACTGGTCTCTGATCCTTTATTTCCCCCCACTATGGTTCTCTCCCTCTGTCTTTTTCTGTAACCTCAATGATGCTGATTAAAGATGGACATTAGGTATTTCCCTAATATGTTCACTTTCAGTTTATCATAGTTATTATTCCTATAGATTCCAGCGCTCAAATGAATCATCTATAGACTACTTATAATTTAAGCATATACAGTCGAACCTGCCATGACGGCCACCTGTATAATACGGCCACCTATACAAACGGCCACTTTCCATTGGCCTCCTTGCGTATTTTCTATATAATTTAACTGTGTAAAACAGTCACCTGTCCAACGCGGCCACGGCCACCTTTTTTTTATCAACCTACGGTCAAATTTACTTGCCTGGGATGGCCTGGAGTGGTCACTCATTGCCTGACGCTTAAATTGTTATACATTTTTTAATCAGCCCCTCACGCTGTGGACAGGCTGACATAATTCATTGACTTTGTCGTTCTTGTTAGTCCCTCCAATGAATGTTTACCCAAGTTGACCAATGGTAGGCCTAACAATAAATTTTCAACTGCTGGTAAAGGGAGCGTGATTCGTCATAACCTATAATCAGAGCTGTTAAAGTACCTTGTAAAACAGTACGTAAGTACAAATTTAAGTACAATCTAAAAACTGTACTTAAGTACATTTTAAGTACGGTACTTTACTGTGAAATGTACTTGAGTACAAGTAGGCCTACTGTTTTATTAAGTACTTATGAATACATTTTGAGTATATTCTGCTAATATGCTAAAACACTTCAGTGCTTATGCAAAACATTGTACTTGTACTAAGGAATGCACAAAGAGATCTTCACTGAGTACATATAAATATATTTTGAGAATGTTGTTGAAGAGTAAATAGTCCAAGTTGGTCTAACAAAAATATTTCCAATTTGAATGTGTAAAGGGAAGAAGTATTTAAGTACTAGTGAGATTGTGAGTTTAAGCCAAGAAGACTATTTCTATCAAATTTACAGAAAAGAAAGATGTGTTTGTTGACAGTTCTTGACTTAATATTAAATCAATGATGAAGCCTTTACCCAATTGTTACTCTAAATAAGCTGAACTCTGCCAAAAATGACACAGTCGAAAATCGATGAGAAGCAAAACTCTTTCCGTTTGCCAGCACTTACCCTTTCTTTAAACCTCAAAAGTACTCAAAATGTTCTTTTAAAATACTCGAAAGTACTTTTATGAAAAGTATCGGAGTAAAGTAAAGTACTGGTTCTCAAAAATGTACCAGAGAAACAAAACTCTTTACGTTTGCCAGCACTTACCCTTTCATTAAACCTCAAAAGTACTCAAAATGTACTTTAAAAATACTCGAAAGTACTTTGATAGAAAGTATTGGAGTAAAGTACTGGTTCTCAAAAATGTACCAGAGTACAGTAAAAGTACCGAAACTTGTAACGTAAGTACCGTTACAACCAGCTCTGCCTATAAGCCCCACCCACAATTCATACAGAAATCATGTGGGAAGTGACTGGTCACTGTTTTGTTTAACTAATCTGTAACAAAGTAACAATGGATGGTGATGTGAGCTTGCGACTGTAGCGTCGCTTGTTCTGCGAGTGGTGGCGACCCGTGTGTTTGTTTACCATGGCGCTCAGTCTGCATTGTCTTACTTACATAATATTTCATTTATTTTACCCTTACACAAAATCAACAACTAAAAGAAAGCTAGCCAAAAATCAAACCAACAATACAAAAAAAAAACCCTTTTGAATTAACCTTATGGCAGTTTAAAGCCTGACATCAGCCCCGGTTTGGACGTCAGAAGGGAATGATTTGCTTTCGTCATTTTGATCAGTCCTGCCTAAGACGGCCACCTATATTATACGACCACTTTTCTCCTTGACAATGGATGGCCGTTTTACACAGGTTTGACTGTATATACAGAGGGGGGTGGGGGTCGGAGGAGTGAGAGAGAAAGAGAAATATTTCTTCATGAGAGAGCTAGAGGTATCTGTATGAAAATTTAATGTTTTAGAAAAGTGAGTTTTTATGACGTAGTGTAAACAGGAAAGATGTAAAAATAAATCTAAAACTTGGCTGATGATGACTAAAAGTGAATTGAAGAATTGAATAAAACTTATTCTATACATTTCAGCAACCAAGATCACATCCAACAAGCAGTACAGTTAGAATCGAACTCTCAAAGACATGGGCTCTTATGGATGAGTCTATAGACATCTCCATCAAGGGTCTGAGGGGAGGACAAAGCATAACTGTGCAAGCATTTCTGAGAGAAAGTGGCAAAACTTACGGATCTTATGGACATTATAAGGCTAATGAGCAAGGTGTTGTGGATGTGTTGACTGCTCCTTCACTTGGTGGGACATACACAGGTACTCTGCTTTTCTTGTTTTTCTTTCTTTGGTGGGAAATTTACAGTTCTACAAATGTAAAGAAAACTCCATGTCTCTTAATCCAGTTGGTTTTGTATTTTCTTTTTCATATCTATTTTACCATAACAGGGTAGGAGCTGACTCTCTGTCAGTGTTGGAGGAGTTATATATGGGTTTTGAGCTGTACGGATGTGTCTTTTTGGCCCAGCTTTGGTGATGCAGCCCTTTTCTGGATCTTCCTTATGTGGGAACTGATCTGGCATCCCCTGAGTTTAAAGCAAAGAGACTGAACATTTTACTTGAGGCTCTAGTGGCTGAGGCTAAACAGCTCTACATGCTGCGGGAGTGCTACAATGTATGATGACCAAGTATATTTAATTTATAGCAATACCGTAACAAAATGAAGGAAGATAGGAAAAGTGTATTTTTATTCTCTACCCACAGGTGTTGACCCAGTTGGTCTCTTCTGGAGCCTTACTACCACACCGGGAGTGAAACCAGGGCGTCTGATCAAGAGCGATGTAATGACACCGTACAATGTTTTTATAGCAGTACAAGATGGCTTCCAGGATTTTAACAGTTTGCCATGGGTTGAAAATCCTCCCAGTTTAGCCTGCACTCTCCTTCAGAGAAGCTACTGTGCCCCTGGAGTCAAACGTATTCCAGTTCAGGAGAATGGCCTCATTGGAATATTGTTTCTTCCTGAAGGTATTCAGACTGGGTGCCAGTTTAGTTGAAGGTCTATTGCTCTTCGCCGATCTACCGTAAGTCCCACCCAATCAACCACGGTCAACAGTTATCTAACGCCTGATTGGCCATGGTAACGATAGTTCTGGGAGCATGTAGAACAAAAGTGGTGGCATTGCACAATTGTGGTATGTGGGTAGGGGGGTCTGATTCAGTTTGTGGTGTCATTTGAATAAAAAGAAATATTCCGGGGGTAAAGTTTATGATTGATAAGTAACAAGTAAATTGCGACAGCAAGGATCCAGACAGACTATTTCAAGATAAACTACTACCCCCTAAACATTTTTTTATATGACTAATAACAATCTACATTACTGAACCTTGTCACATCCCAAGCCTGTATAAATTGGTAGACCTTCAACTAAACCAGTAGTCAGACTGGTCCAGCAGTGGACTGTCAACTAAACCAGTAGTCAGACTGGTCCAGCAGTGGACTGTCAACTAAACCAGTAGTCAGACTGGTCCAGCAGTGGACTGTCAACTAAACCAGTAGTCAGACTGGTCCAGCAGTGGACTGTCAACTAAACCAGTAGTCAGACTGGTCCAGCAGTGGACTGTCAACTAAACCAGTAGTCAGACTGGTCCAGCAGTGGACTGTCAACTAAACCAGTAGTCAGACTGGTCCAGCAGTGGACTGTCAACTAAACCAGTAGTCAGACTGGTCCAGCAGTGGACTGTCAACTAAACCAGTAGTCAGACTGGTCCAGCAGTGGACTGTCAACTAAACCAGTTGTCAGACTGGTCCAGCAGTGGACTGTCAACTAAACAAGCGCCATAAATTGTGTATAGTATAAAGACATGTGAAGATGCCAACACAATTCTTCTATTTAAAGATAAAGAGGGAGATCACACATAACAAACAGATATATTTTTCAGTTCCCAGTTCTCATACTAATTGTTTGGATTCATTTAACGTACATGTGTATTCCTGCACTGTACCTATAGATCTTTAGGGAAAAGTCATACCATCAAATATTTCTGAGGCTTTGCTCAGTTATGATTCTTAAAACTCAGTACAGAAATTTAGGTCCAAATTAACAGGAACAAACCATAAAATCAAGAAAATCATGAAATTTCTCCTGAATTTTGGAATTTGAGGCTTTCAGAAGATCAGGAAAATCTGAAGGAAATTTGTTTTTTAATAGAATCATAGTTCTATAAATCATAGTTCTATTAAGGGAGTGCTTATTTGGGCCACATATGGCCTAAATAAGGTAAGGGGGGGGGGGGGTTTAGCTTATTTAGGCCACAGGTGGCCTAAATAAGGTAAGGGAGGGGGGTTTAGCTTATTTAGGCCACACATGCTCAAACTACCAGGGGACACCCTTTTAAGGCAACTGAGTTCGTTCCACTTTCATAATGGTGCACCTTTCTCATTTAGTACAGTTTTGTCTCAGTGTACAACTTATATATATCATAATGAATATTGTAAGAACAAAGCACGATACGCAAAGTTTTGCTCAATCTCAATGGTTTGAATGAGGGCCAGATTTTTCCTTCATGGAGGGGCAAAATCTAGGCTACCATTTTGGCACACTTTGGTCAAGTAAAAAGGTCAAATCCTCCGAATGGACTTCCGGGTCAAATTTGGGGTATAAAAAGTGTGTACACAACGTGGCTGAGTCAAAGTTACACTATCTTTGCCTGGGTGGCACTCTCTCGTACTGTCTCGTAGTAGTACATCTCTCGTACTGTCTAGTAGTAGTAGCCTACATGTGTAGATGTAGTAGTAGTAGTAGTAGCAAAGATCGAGAAGAATCTTTGGTAGTAGATCTATCTAGTAGGCAGTTTAGTGAACGTGCACGCGGCAGGGCGAATCGGCCTCGATAAGCCCCGTAGACCTTTGTGATCGGCCACGAAGCCTCGTGTTTTGATAGGTCTAAACAACTTAGTGTTAATCGCACTGCCACATCCGACAGGCCTTTATCTTTTTAAAAGGAAAAGAAATGGTCATCAAAATGGTTGAATTTGCGTGAAAATCGATTCGGTAGAACTGTAACTATTAAAATTTGCTTCTGAAAACAAGTTACAAGGCCATTTTTATAACTCGATGAGATAAAAACTACTGGCTGTATTATTCTGTATAAATTATGAAACTTCAGGACGTATTATTATTTTCCAACATCTTTTGCCGCCTTAGCTGTAGAGGTTGAAGTTTTCACAACACTAATAGATCTAGTAATAGGGCTTTCCGTAAAAAATGCATAGATCTACAAAAGCCGAACCACCGAATCGACCGGTCAGCGACCCGGGCACCCCGCTCTCCCCTGCACACTGTGATAACATGTTGCTTCGGTATAATTATTCAACTATTAATATGTGCTGCTATGGCAATTGGGATGTACTGACTGACAAAGCGATTCACAGTTTTGTTTTTATTTTACCATATATTTGACTTTAATAGTGCAGGTGATAGCTAGATCTAGATTCCCTGTCTAGAATCAGTAGTAGCAGACAAATGCTAGAAGCAGCCAGAGAGCCTACAACTGCTAGATCTAGATCTAACTCATTGCTATGCCTTTGGGCTTTGGAATTGAAATAAAACGAATTGCACAGTTCTAGTTAATTTTAGATTCAGCAACTATCTGTATTTCCAGAATTAATAATAACAAATCTCACCATAACAATCACTTTTACTTTTATTAGAATAATTAG
The DNA here is from genome assembly GCF_000002075.1 of Aplysia californica. NCBI lineage: Eukaryota > Metazoa > Mollusca > Gastropoda > Aplysiida > Aplysiidae > Aplysia > Aplysia californica. The sequence goes on from NW_004797689.1 coordinate 125,485, forward strand.
ATCAACTTTTTTTTCTAAAATCTGTTTTGCGCAAACTTAAGACTTTCTCTACGTGTAGAGCACAGAATTTACATTGTAAGCCTCTGCTCAGTCTTTTATTTTTAAGTATATACTTTTAAATAAAATACGTATAGATATAGATCTATATAATCATTTTATGTTATTTTCTGGATATTGTTAAAAACGGGGTCTACCTAGCAAAATACTAGGTTTTAGGACAGGTGGACCCCGGGGTCACCGTAGTGAAATACATGTAAGTAGATTTATTTAAAGATTAGTAGACCCCGGGGTCACCGTAGTGAAATAAGTAGGTTTAATTTTAAAAGGATTGGTGGACCCCGGAGTCACCATAGCCGTAGAGGAATAAGAAGGTTTAATTAAGAATTGGTGGACCCCCGGGACACCGTGATTAAACCTACTTATTTTACTACGGTGACCGCATGGTCCACCTATTCTAAAACCTAACTAGTATTAAATTTCGTTAGGTAGACCCTGGGGTCCACCTTAAACCTACACCTTCCTATTTCACTACGTTGACTCCTGGGTCCACCAATCCTTAAAATTAAACCAAGATCTACATGTACTTATTTCACTACGTTGACCCCAGGGTCCACCAAACCTTAATTAAACCTAGATCTACTTATAATTTCACTACGTTGACCCAGGGGTCCACCAATCCTTATTAATTTAAACCTAGATCTACTTATAATTTCACTACGTTGACCACGGGCTCCGCCAGTCTTACTATAAAATAAACTGAGATCTACTTATTTCACTATGTTGACCCCGGGGTCCACCGATCCTTAGTCAAACCTAGATCTACTTATTTCACTACGCTGATTCCAGGGTTCACATCCTAAAACAGCATTTTGTTAGGTAGACCCCGCGGTCCACCTATCCTTTTGGGGCTAGATAGACCCCGTGGTCCGCCTATCCACTTCCTTGATAATAACTGAAAAACATGCCAGTTGTCATGAATAGTGAAGAAAAATGTGGAAAAAAAAAGATAACGAGGTAGACGATAATTTGTCAAAAAAATTGCAAGTGCAAGTGAAAATCATAAGATAATTTTGTTATTTTCTGGTCATCTTTTCACGGTTTATAAAATGTTCCAGTGGGCTTACTACTAGATCTATGTCTCTGAAGAACATTTTGCTTGATTTTATTAGCTTTTTTCATGTACTTGAAAGCATAGAATAAAATAGTTTCACACAAATGTATGCACAATACCTTAAAAAAGAAAGATAAGGTCATTGTTGTTGCTGTTTTTTTAACGGAATCCGTTTTACGTTGAAAAAAGCGCTAAAAACAAGTTTAAATTTTTATAAGAATGCCCATAATATTAGGAATCCGAAATTACTACCTTGATCTAGTTTGCTGACTCTTTAATAACCATGAGCTGTTAAGAAAAAAAGAGAATGATATAGGATTTGTCTAAATATGACCATTAGTATTAGCATTAGTAAGATATTGCCCATTTTGTCCAATTATCCTTGCAGGTTTTAATCACCCTGTACTGCACCTCAATAAGCACAAAAAGAATATTTCTGTGACTTTGTATAAAGGTGTTTTGTAGTTGAGTTCTATGTAAAATTCTCAACAAAATAATGTACATTTGGACCGTACAACTGAGATAGACACTCATGCACACAATAACATTCACACATTACACACATACAAACACACTACTACATTTACTCTCTCTCTCTCTAGATCTCTCTCTGTCTCACCACAACCACACACAAAACAAACACATACACACCCACACCCACACACTCACACACACACACACACACACACACACACACACACACACACACACACACACAACTCTTACACTTGGTCCACTTATTTAGAATCATCCTCTATTTTGAAATAATCCCCCGCACTAAATAAAAAGATCAGTAGAATCTCGACCTTCCGAATCCATGGTTAGTTCAAGAAATCTACCATATGATGTGGCCTAAATAAGGTAAGGGAGGGGGGTTTAGCTTATTTGGGCCACAGTGTGGCCTAAATAAGGTAAGGGAGGGGGGTTTAGCTTATTTAGGCCACACTGTGGCCCAAATAAGGTCACCCTTCTATTAATGTTTGAAAACTGCCTTTCTTTGTATAACTCTTCTAGATCTACATCCTCCAACAAAATAATATGTTAAAAGTATTCACTGATAAGGTTTACACTACATGGAGGAGAAGAAACTTTTTCCTTTCACCAACTTTACATTGGTGATGCATTTTACCAGAGTCAATCGTGGATGGTATCAATTCAAATAATCAGAGTATGCTATGTCATGATCCTGTTCACAGTTAAGCAGCGTGATGTAATTGAAAGCTTGTGATCTAGCTTATAAATCTGTTATAAAGACTCATACCATCGGCAAGCTGTCACAATGCCTTATGCCTCAAAGCAAAATTTTTCAAAAGTAAGAACTGTTTCATTCCTTTACCAATTATACCTAATTTTTACATCTTTGTCCTTGCTTTTTCCAACATTTAGAATTTGAATTTTGACAAAATATCTAGCATATGCAATAGATACCACAGATTAAAAAGATACAATAAAAAATGTTTCAAAATTTTTGGCTTAATACATCTGAACAGGCGACCAATGACATGAAGAGCTTCAAATCTGTCTGTCTCTATGGATTCCTTATATATATATATACAAGGGACGATGTCTTACTTTTCAAAGTATAGTTTTTCTCTTCATCTGCTCATCTGTAAAACACAGAATGTCAAGAGGATGCTAGCAGAAAAAAAATTATTTATAAAATTTGCAACAATAATTTATGGAAGGTAATGTTTTATTGGGGGTCATTTTACTTTATTGTCATTACAAATGTGTGCTTGTCAGCTCCAACAGTCCAGCTATATAAAAGCAAATGAGAACATGATATTCTTTAGCTTTTTTTTTATCTTATCTGACTGTAGATTTATGGGTTTGATGGTGTTTTTCTAATGTTTCAAATGATCCTACTCACAACAAAATATGTTTTTAAACAACTGTTTATTTGAATGTTTACAGCAGATGCGTGTGTTGTTTTTCATTAAAACTGTTTAGCACTTTTCCTTTACTTGTCAAAATGTTTACTACCTCGCATGTGAATGCCCATTTTCTTTTCTAGGTGAGGGGCCTTTCCCAGGAATTATAGATGTCTTTGGCCTTTCGGGTGTCATTATTGAGCACAGATCTTCAATGCTTGCTTCCAAAGGCTATGCTTGCTTCGTTTTCGCCTATATCAGATATGAAGACCTGCCCATTACTGAGTCTGACTTGGACTTCGGTTACTTTCTGGTGAGAGATTTTCCTCTTCATAGTGTAATCCTTGATATTTTTGTGTGTGTAATCAAATAATCCACAGCAGTGAAAGATGGAATTTGAATTTCTGTAGTTAACATTTGAATAGTTTGACTACAAAATGCGACAAACACCCGAAATTTAGCCCAAACTAGTAGGCCTACTAGCCGCCGTACTTAGAAACGTGAAGCATATTCCAAAATAATTTTTTTTTTTTTTAAAACAATTTTTCCGCTTTAACTCACTTAATTACTGTCAGGCTCTTTATGGTTCAACCTCTAAAGAATGCCCGGCATTTTGGCACCTATTTAAAAAAATCATTGTGACCTTATTCACCACCCAACAATGACCTTACTATACAGAAAGACAATAAAACATACTGCACAATGCAAAAGAAATTTTTAAGATATCTTGAATGATTGTTTTTTATGATCTTTTTACAAATGTGTCTAAATTATTTTTTTTTTACTTTTTAAAAATAAGTGCTAAGATCAACATCACTAAGTTTGCTATCATTTATCCTTATAGCATTTCACTAAATTGTGAACCCTCTACATAACTTGAATATGCATCAGTGTCATTTTCTTCAACATTAGAAAAGTCTAGATCCGCTCCAGCCCACGTGTGTATCGGTTCAAAAATATTGAAAAGTTTGTTCGCCATCATGCCAAAATGCATTTCAAGAAATTTTTACATTTTAATTCAATTATCAAGGGATGTAACTCAAACAATGCTCAATCAACTCATAAAGGTCAGCAGTTGTATACCCTTTAATTAAGACCGTCCCCGAAAAACAACAGGCAATAGTAGTAGTAGTTTTTTTAAAAATACAAAACCTCAAACCTGAGGGGTTTTGGTAATGGCCTGGGCTCGTACATCAATTTTACCCAAAATTCCTCGGGCCTAGCAGCAAGTGAGTTATAATAAGTGATGCTTTCTATCTTGGGCTTCAGAGGTCCACACCACACACGACACACAGCTCTCACATAGTGGCTGCTTGATTATCTCTTTCCCACGGGTGTTTCTTCAAGTTTAGGCTATTTCTAGCCTAATTTTGTCACCGATTTTCTCATGGTTTATGCTGATTATGAAAATGCTGTTATTATTTGTCTCTGGCCTATAATTTTGTTTAAAAGTTGAAATTAAATTTTTAAATCTCTTGGAAAAATATCGACAAAATATCTGGTCCACCAAATATGAGCCCCATGACCAAATGGCTGGTGTTGGGCACATGAGGATTCACAGTATTACGTGAAAGGTCTGAGGCGGTATGAGGACTGACGAGTATAGAGTTTTTTAAAAATTGCAAGTACATAATATAGCCTAATTTCTGATCCGTCAGAAATTTTCTATTTGAATAAAATTTCCATAAAGTTCAGCTGGAGCTGTACATGTAATTGGTTGCTACTCATTTTTCTCTTGGCATGGCAATCACGCGTGACAGATCTTGGTGAGTCAAGACTGACCGCAACTGGTTTCTAGTCTCTTCCAATAGTAAAGATGGCAATCAGTGCTTCCCGTTATACTGCCAACCCTGCTGTATCGCCAACTTCGTGCTCGTACCAAGGTAGACGGTATAACAAAGTTTGACTGTATATTTATCAACCTGTCTGTCTTTCTATTTATGTAGGCCCACCTATATATCTTTTTCTGACTGACTGTTTGAATTTTTTATTCTTTTCTCTGTTTACCTTTTTCGTAAATAGGCCTATTTATAATTGTTCATGTAGTTTTTCATTTAAATTAATATAATATATATATATATATATTTCGTGTGACTGGCTGATTTACTTGCAGAAAGCCTTTGACTGGCTGGCATCACATCCAAATGTGGACTCCAGTAACATCGGTGGGGTGTCAAACTGTGCAGGGGGAGGCTACTCTCTCTTCATAGCAGAGAGAAGACCAAAAGTGGGTAACTGAACTTTAAAACCAGTACAAAATATAGATTGTAATGTTTGCTAATACTGTCTTCCTCCTTAAATAAAATCAATCTTGCTAAGCCAGAGACCCTTCTGGTGTAGAATTTTTCATGTTGAATTTTGCAGTAAGATGGGACCTGAATAGTATAGTACTCCAGGGGCTTCTTGTCTAACAGTAAGGGTCTGGATTTACAATTGCGTTGTTGTGTTCTGAGTAAAGTCACCGTAGCATATTCTCCTGTCCAGTTGATCTAGATGAAAATCAAACAGCAGTATATCGGAATAATAATGGTAAGCACTTATCAAATTACAGTACTTGGTTCATTTGTTTTTACGATTGGTATATATATGTTATATATATTATGGCTATGACGGTAAGCACAGATTATTTTATATATAGGCCTATATATATATATATATATATATATATATATATATATATATATATAGAGAGAGAGAGAGAGAGAGAGAGAGAGAGAGAGGATTTAAAGTTACAGCTAAATTGTTTTGTTCTAGTCATTAATGCCCCAGAAAGCTTATACAGCGTTTTTTAAAGAGCAGCTTTTAAACTTCTCTTACATGCATCAAATCTGTACGTCATCGTTTAAGCCGACTTGTACCAGCTACTGTAATGTATCTTCACTTCTTCCCTGCTGATCTCTGGCTATCCCTCGCTGCATATTCACCAACGAACACAAAATGTACCGAAGCAAGGAGTGGCATTCTAGTTTTTTTTAACTCAGTGTAGAAAAACCATAGACATGTTGTATGGAAGAAATACTTTAAGACATGGGAAATACTTAAATGACCTCATGTTCTTGCAACTCTATATTTTTATTTCAGCCATTTTCATTTTAGTGCTTCGCACATGTTTTTTATCTATCCAATACAGCTGAAGTGTTTAGTGTGCGTCAATGGCAGCATTAGTCCAGTTGGAGCAGAGCACACAGTGGAAGGGAAAGTTGTGAAACCTGCTGGCTTCCGGATGGAGAGGGCAGTTCCTGTAAATGGAAACATGTTTTCCTTCAGGGAGATGTATCATCCCTCTGATGAAATGCTTGTGCCTCAGGTAGTCTTTGTATCTTCATTACATCAGCGTCCCTTCTTATAATGGTTTCTTTACAGTAATGATCCTGTATGTTCCTACAGATGCTCCTGTTTATGCAGTAGTTGTAGTAGTAATAGTGATTGTATTTGTTAAACACTCCTTTCGACACTGTAAGGTTTTTTTAAGAGGCAGGACTTCCAAATGTAACATCCATCTCAGATAAAAACTAAGCCAAGTGGATGTAGAGCCTTAAAAGCTCTTCGGACAATCCAAGCTTAAATCATTCTATCTGGGATTCGAACCTGAGCCATCCACAGTACACTACAACATAATATTTATTGAGCAAACAGCGTGCCCCAGGTACCCGTATATCTAAAGTGTGAAAATGTGAGATGGTGTAAGTTTAACGCACCCGTCAACATTATTAGATTATTTTTAAGACACAGGACCTCCAAGTTTAAAGTCCAGCTCCAAAAGGACCCAGCCAAGAGGAAATTTGTGCAAAGTGCCTTTCCAAGGGTCGCAATGTCAGACCCAGCTGAGGCTTGAACCCATCTAAAGTGTAAGATGTCACACAATAAGAAGTATGCAAAGCAAACTACAATCAGAGATTTTGATCTAAAAGATATTCACTAATCAACTTCTTTTTATGAAGCCTCAACATGTTTATACTGGAAAAATAGATATCACCTGGTTTCTGAATTCAGTTGCAATATAATTTTATAGCTATCCAGTCCTGTCTTAGTTTCTATCCAAGGAAACAATATTTTTGCTTGCATGAAAAAGCCTGTAGACACTGTTATAGTCATGAAAGGAATTAAGTATTTTTGAATGGATGTAAAGAAAAAAGCAGTAACGAGGATCAGTTTTTTGTCTTCTTGTCAGCTGATTTAGGCAAAAAATCTTTCCTCAGAGGAACTGGAAGGGAATATAAGTAGTAAATGGTTTAATCTTTAGAAATAAATCTTTGTTTTTCAAATGTATTAGAAGGATGACAAATTCTATGTGTTCTTTAGGGCACAGATAACTCAAACACACTGGGGGTTGACAAATGTGTTAGACACATCTATAATAAGGATAACTTATGTAATGAAAAATTTAAAGAGTTATAAGTCGGGGAATGGCAAATTGTATGAGCAATCAGAGATTTGGAGTTTTCCTTGTTCTTGGTGACTCTAAAGTTACATCCATTGAAATTTATTGAGAGCTTTCCATTAAAGAAGAATTTAATATATAAGAAACGTAAACGTTCCATCAGTTATGATCAAATAACAATAAATTACTTTGAAATAGAAAGTCAAAGCAAAATCTTGTTCCTGGTGGTTAAGGTGAGAAAAACTATTTTTCGAGACTGAAATTCTGCCCTTATGCAAATGTTGTGATATCGAATGAAAAAACTGTTCATAGAAACTGGCCAATATTGAAGAGAAGGTTGTTGGGGTTTGGCCAGAATTGAAGATTAATTGTTGAAGATTGGCCAATTTTGAAGAGACAGTTTTTCGGGATTAATCAGTTTTCAAGAGATAGTTGATAGACAAATACCAATAATACTGATGAATAAAAAAAATAATTTATAGTTCATGACTACTCTGATTTTTTTTTTACGTTTAATGGCATTTCCTCCTTCCAGTTCTGGCAACATGGTGCTAAATTCATCTTTGTGCAAGGAGAAGATGATCAATGTGTGAACCCAGCAGCCGTGGGGCATATGAGATCCCTGGTCCCTGAAGAATATCGCAGAGACAACATGGAGATTGTCTATTATCCCGGCGCTGGCCATATCATAGAACCACCACATGCACCTCTTTGTAGAGCCAACTTTAACAAAGTGCTTAGTGAGTATGATAGCTACTGTGTTTTCTGTTGCATTTTATTACTTGTCCCTCATTTTTAGTGAAGGCAGAACAGGTTAGTTTTAGGCAAAGTTGATACAGTTGACCAAAGCCTTCAGTATTGAATTCTTCATGCCCAGTGAAAACAAAAAAACAATGTGATTATGATTAATGTTGACATATGACTTCCTGACTGTAAAAGAATAACAGATTTTATTGAATACGTTTATAAGGGAACAACTGCAAAAGTTGTCTATGATAAACCTTCATGTTTGTTACAAAGATCATTCGTTTTTTCTCAGTTTGGTGTTTATTTTATGCAAAGAGGATAAATAAGACAAAGATTTATAGGGGAGTTTTTAATGCTGAAAAATTGGATCTCAGAATTGGCTGCATACACTAGGAGTTAATTCATGCACCATTTTTGTGTTTTAGGAATGTATCTGCTGTGGGGAGGCCAGCCCAAACCACATGCAGACGCCCAAGTCGATGTCTGGAAAAGAACTTTGGATTTTCTCAACAAAAATCTCAGGCAGAATGTTGCCTCAACTGCAGCCAGGCCAGAACTCTAACATAAATTGTATATGTGTGTCTACTTTTTTGTACGTCTCTGCTTTTTACCACAGTCTTTGAGGGTAAAGTCTAGCACAGGGTATTTTATTTTTATTTGGTCAGTATAGATTAATTGTTTTTTCTTGTAATTTCTTTACTGATTCATTCCTACATTTATTCAGAGCATAACTGTTCTATGCTTGCATTTTTATACCGAAAAAAGTGTTGAAAGATGTTTTTTGTTTGTGGTCAGTTTGTCCTTGTTCCTGTGCAAGAGTTTTTATTTTATAGACCGACAGTACAATTTTTGCCATATTTTATGTGCATATATAAGTTTGTTGATTTCTGTAATAGATTTACTATGTGATTGAAATACTAGTGGGCACCCAACACTGAATTTTCATATATGGATTCAAAGTGAATGATTAATCTATATATCAAAAGAACTTTTCATTCTGAACAATTTGGTGCCAAATTATCTGCAATAGGACAATATATATATGGGGAAACTGAATGTTTAAAATGTAATATATTAGTGCAGAGCATGCAATATAAAGAAACACAAATGTAGAGACAGCTCACACTGTAACAAAATTTGCTGCACCCACCAAACTTCCTTAGTCTAGAGTCATTGGTGCCTTTAGTTATAATGTCAGTTTTTTAAACAGACGTGTAATGATTCATAATAAACAAAATAAGGTTTTAAAAATGGTCGAAAAGTCTATTTCACACTTTTGCTAAGGGGAGGCAAAGCGACAAAATTTCACTAACTTGAAGATGTCACACAAATTGATCTATGATTGATAGATACACAGAGTGAATACCTCAAATTAGAGAGAAAGAACAACTCTTTAGCATGCAGTTAAATTTTAAATACAGTCGAACCTGTGTAAGACGGAATCGCAAGGGAGCGGGAAAAAAATTCTGTCTTAGACAGGGGAATGTAGGGGGGATTTTGGAGTTTGGGGGGGGGGAGGGGGGTTCAAAGGCCCAGCCGGTGGGATCAAGGATCGCTTGCCCGATCGGCAAGCAGTAGTCAAAACTTCACACCTCTCAGCTGCTATCCTGTCTGATAATGACATGCATCAGTCTTACGTATCCAATTACCACCTGTGTTTGCCTTTCATAGGACCACTGTTTGACCTATCAAAAACAGAAACGTTGGAACATCTCCTTTGCTTCCCCCCTTAGTCCCACCATCCAATGCCTCCCCTCACTGCCATCGTTGTAACAACGATTCGAGGAACTCTTTTCTCAGCTGGCCATATGATCAGGGCGGCAGGCATTGGTCAATCTAATTTCACACCTCTGGCTTCTGGCTACCCAGGAAAGTTTCCGTAGTGGCTCGCTACTCGAGCACTCTCACAGGCAGTCGTGAGATTTCACACCCACACTGCACTGACCATCTGCATCACTCAGGGCTCATATGATGGGGTAATTTCTACCCCTAAATTGCACGCCCACTCTCCTTCCTCGCCCAGCAGCATGGCCATGGCGTTACGTTTAGAGCCGGCGAAACCGAACTTGCGAGTTTTGTTTCAAATCAGGGCTGAGCGGGCAAAGCATTTTCCGTCTTAGACAGGTGAAACCCTCGGAAGGGGCGGATTTTTCTTTCAGTTTCCACGTTGGACAGATTTCCGTTTTGTACTGGTAATGAAAGAGTAATATATCAAGGGGGGAGCGGGTAGATTCCGTTAAGACAGGTTTCCGTTTTACACAGGTTTCCGTTAAGGCACGTTCCACTGTAGTCATAATAAACATCAATGTAAGCACTTCATCAGTCTTCAAAATGCCCATTAATTTATGTAAAAATGGACAAAAATGACATTTTAATTGACGCAAAAGGTATTGATGTGCAACATTATATAGAGCAAATATTTTTTTTTTACATAAAATTAAAAAGAACAGAGCAAACATTAATGTGCTTTCTGTATTATTATTGTTTCCATATCTCCCATCTGCGCAGATTTTCCAAATATGTTTTTCATTCGCCTTCTATTTTTCCAATGAGAGGAAGATATTCAATGCCTTTATGTTGAGTCACCCTTGACAAGGTCCAAAATAATGCTCTCCGTTTCGTACACGTCAGCATGAGGTACACACCTACTGCCACATGTGAAATCCTTTCAAATGCTGAACCCCTGGGAATCCGCAGAGATAAAGCAGTTTTGGAGCTACATGAAAGAACTAAAAGAATGTGCCCTAACCACCCAAACTGGAAATTAATTGAAACATGGAAACCAAAGAAATGCGAATTCAGCAAAAATCATTCATGCTTCACTTCATAGAACTAATGGAGAATTACCATCTACCACAAAACAGAAAAGAAACCAAAAGAGTCAACCAAAACATCCCTCTCCACTTTTCTATCATTACAAGATCTCTCAGAGACAATAGCACAAAATCTTCAGACCCGGTGACGCTGATGTTTGATTCACATCAAACAATCGACAGCTATTCAGGTGACTGGATACATGTCTATACAGACGGCTCAGCATTCAAAGGCACAGCCAAAGCCAGATATGGAATACTAATAAAGTATGCAGATGGAAGTTCCAATGAGATCTCTGCATCCTGTGAAGAGAAATGCAGCAACTATGATGCAGAAATGATGGCAATTGAAACAGCACTGTACAATCTCCGCACAGTTTTTGACACTCATCCTGAAAAAGCAGAGTATTGTGATTTTCACGGACTCACTATCAGTCTTGCAAGTGACAGAAAATGACCATCATCTAAACCAAGATTTGACTCATATACTGTTTGCCTCCCATCATTTGATAACATTCTGTGGCATCAATCTGGTGATGCAGCGGGTCCCTGGACACTCAAACATACCTGGAAATAACAGAGCAGACACACTCGCCAAACGGGGATCTAGACAGGAGCAACCCAACATGTGTGCTTCATACAACACTGCAATACAAATCTTTAAAAGCAACAAAAAACAAGATTGGGTGAACAGATGGGCCTCGGGAAAGACAAGCAGAGCAGTTTTCAAACATATGACTACAACAAAACGTAATGACAATATCAACCACCTACAGAGAAAGAAACAGACCTCGATCTTCTACCTACGAACAGAACATATACAGCTCAACTTCCACTTGAACAGAATAAATCCAGAACTTCCCCAAATGTGTCCCTTGTGTGACTATACATAATATAAAACTGTGGATCATCACCTGTTCCACTGCACAGCCCTAAATGACATCAGAGCTTCCCTTCTCCCTTGGAGACCTAATATTGACTACACACTCTATGGAACATTATAGCAACTGCAGCAAACCTGCACTTATCACTTCATGGCATTGGACAGAAGGGTGATAGCCCTGCTGTTGCTGGATCGATAACAATAATAACAACCACATGTCGGGTTAAGTATCCTAGAAAGTGCTTTTGTCACTTCCTAATTGTTTTTGTTAATGAGTGGCCCACATGGGCTTCTTTCAGGACTTCAAAATACCTATACAAAATATTTTATGTAGATGAATTGTGCACTAGCATGATGCTCGCCTGGCAGTTCTTGTTTCACTTTGACTTGGTCAGTGAAAGAAGTGCCAAGTGTCGTCACATTAATTAATGCAAAATTACCCTGATACTGTTTATGAAATATTCTTATAGACAGATAGATGGAAATTTTTTGCCATATATTTTTAACTCAAATATTTTTAATAAATTCCTTTTTTTTTAAACTTTCTAAATTTTAATTTTGATTTTTTTTGCACTTTAAGTTAAAATTGGTGCATGAAATTTATAATGAAAGAAACATATATTCATGCACTTTTAGAGAGACTCGATTTAATTAATATCAATGAGATATAAAAGGTTTGCTGATGTTTTGAAATCTATGAGTTTTGGAGGTTCCCAGATTTGGCATTAGCAAGACTCTAAAAAGACAATTCAATATCCAGCTTTGACCCCTGTAATTAAAACTTATGTTTTATTTGCTCGCTTTTTCAATGTGCTAAATTAAAAATCGTCGACAGCTTTACGTAAAGATATTATATTAGTTTATTGTACTGAATATGAGGCTTTATAATTGACATTTTCACTTCTACCAATGTCTAGTTTTTTTATGTCACATGAGGTGATAAATTTAAGTTTTAAACCTCCAAACCTAAGAGGGGGTGCTCTCGTGGCCTAGAGGTTAAGGTGTTGGCCTCTCATTCAAAGGTTCCGGGCTCAAATCCGGGTAGTGACCGGAAAAAAATTTTTCTCTAAATGTGTCTCTTTTCACCTCCTTTCCTGCTCTCTAGCAATGTTCTGTCGTCTGCTTTCGTCTCCCTTTTCTTCCCCCACTCCCTCATCTCCTTTGCCCCCCTCCTCTGGGCTCCTGATTCTTTCTACAGCCTTTCTACTGCTACTTCTTGGCTTCTTCTTACTGCTGTCTTTCAGCCTCACCCCTGGTCTTCTGGTAGGAAAGATCTACACCTAGCCTTCTCGGACAAGGGCGAAAAATCTCGGAAGGCCCGTGTGCAAGTTGTGCACCTTAAAGATCCCTTGGTGGTCTAAAATCGATAAGAGTAGGCTTCGTCCGCCACCCGGGCAAAATTCAAAATTTCCTACCAACTGAAAAAAGTTAAATGTGTCCCGCGCACTCATATGACCTTATGCAGTTGCGAGCGTCGTAAAACACTTACAAAAACAAACAAACCCAAGAGGGGCTTTTTTTTCTTAAAATCATGCTTAAGACTGAAGCAGGCATTTTAAGTGCTGTCTGTCTACCCACTCATTTGTGTGCTGTAAACCGTTTACAGTGTACAAGTGTTTACTAACTGTTTAGAAGTGTTTAGTGAGGTTTTTATGTGAGTCTGAGAATGTCAAGGTATTGGTGCTCTCAATCAAAACATATACATTTATTACCTATTTCTATTATATTATTCTACCTGTCCATGTTTATTTATGTGTGACCTTCAGCATTCTGGAGATCCAAACATGTACATGGAATTAAAAGTAATATATGCATTTGTTTTTATTGGTGCAGTCTACAGCATAGAATGTATTGAAATAAGGTTGGAACTCACATGTTACAAAATTATCATATATTCTATCTCTTTAGTCGGCGTAATATAATATAACTGAGCCGGTGGTGGAAAAAAGATAGAATCAATATTTGATATATATAGTTAAGAATAATTTACCTTATTTTGTGTACAAGAGAATGGGATATGTCATCAACTAGTAAGTGTTTTTTCCTTTTTTTTTCAACCTGCCTGATATTATACGATTTGGTGCAAAATGTTGAGTTTACATATATATATATATATATATATATATATATATATATATATATATATATATATATATATATATATATATATATATATATGCGTGTGAAATTGAGTCTGTTTTTAAAAGTTTGATTAATTTTTTTTTAATCAGAATATTTATTATGACGTACTGCTAATGCTGATTGTGTTAATAATATACATGTGTACCTTTCGCTGTGGGCTGAATACAGGAGTACACTTTTAATATTCCAGACCTTCTTGCCAAAGCTGCTGCTTTTATGTTGGCTCAGTTTATAGCAGTAATTGTTTAACATGCTTTAACTGCAATTTTCACTCTTTCAGGTACTTTGCTGTGGGTTTGACTTGTGTCAAGCTTAGTCATTATGTACCAAAGGTCAGTCATTAATCCTTAGTTTTGCTTAGCTGGCGAAGTACAGTATAACATGGATAGGTTGAACACAGAAGACTCGAAATCACACATCCATTGAACTGTACCTAGGGTCTTGTTTCTTTAAGGGGGGGGGGGGGGGGGGTCTTCTTTATCTTTGTAAGATATCCCTCGAACTACGGATCCCTCGAACTACCGATGCCAGCCCCAACAAATTCGCACTATCCATGTTATACTGTAATTTGTTGTGTGTTCAGATTTCTTGTTACTTAAACATATAACATCAGTAGATTGTTGTTAAGGCAAAACAGTATTTCTTAATTATAGTGTTGAATATGACTTAAAAACTGCATTAAAAAGATTTTATACTACATGAAGTTGTTTTAGCACTGCTTTTCTGGTGAAGTAAATCACACGTGAAACTACGGTGAAACATAAGCTGATGTCTCACACGTGAAATATAAACTCTAATCAAAATTTGCTAAACATATATACTGACGAGCAAAAGAAAGTGGGCACCCTACGTTCTGTGCATTATTTCCGTTCTGTACCGTAGTAATGACTTATTGCCAATGGATTTTGAAAGGCTTGACATTTTTTCATTAAGGGCAGACAAAAAACTAAGAAAAACGATCAAAAATACACCTTTTATTAGAAACTCATAACACCGATTCAAAACAGTACATCTCTGCCTCATTTATTGCAAAAGTCGTTGGATAAATTGCTGGAGAATATAATTCCAAGCATTCTTTAATGATTGTTGCAGTTGTGGGGTTGTCGTTGGGGGTGGCCTAATCTCTGGGTAACAGAGGCACGGTGTGCTGGTGCAATGTCCTGCAGGCACACGAGATTGTTCCTGTGGCGAGCCAGAAACGGCAGAAGGTGTGGATAGAGAACGTCTTTGATGTATCTCTGGGCAGTCAGATTACCGTCGATAATGACTAGGTCGAATTCATCAGTACTGGTTATGGATTCCCTTACCATAATGCTACGTTTGTCAGAAACAGCACTTACAACTGAGGTAAATAACGTTTATGACGTCTCCGGTAGGCTTTTTGCCTTCCATATTGGCGATCCAAAGGAAATCTGGACTCGTCAGAAAATATAACTCTATTCCACTAGCGGTTCAGCCATCGCCGGTGCAGACGTGCCCAGTGGAGTCTGGCATGACGATGTCTTTGGAAGAGACGAGTGCGTCGAGCTGGGTGTCGGGCAACGATTCCGTGGGCTTTCAAGCGTCGACGAACGGTGAAGCCGTTGATTGGTCTAAGCCCAGGCCAATCTCTGGCAGTTTTAGAAGCTGTTTGAAACCGATCCCACAAGTGTGGAACTCTGATCCGATTGTCTTCAACAGCAGTAGTGACACGAGGACGACCAGTCCTTGGAGTGTCACTAACCAAACCACTTGCTTGGAAGTGTATCCTTAGCTTTTGGATCGTATCTCTCTCAACACTGAAAGCTCTAGCGACAGAAGAAACCGTTGCATTAGCTCTCAGCATGCCAAGAGCTTCAAGACGTTGCGCATCACTGAGACGAGGCATCGTATTTTAAAAAATTCAAAAGAATTAACCCAAAAATTTTGACGGCCTTTTCTCTGACAAACGTTGAAGTGTGTAACGAATAAAGAATAAAAGTAAAGGCATTGTAAACTTTCAAGAAAACACGAGAAAACATGTTTTAGACCAAACATATTGTAAACACTTTTCACAACAACAAAATAAACAAATGTTGTTTTGACTGACTTTCTAAAGTCACTCAAGCTCAGCATGTCAATCGCCAAGTCAAAATTCGCGAGACGACTCATACAGCACCGATTTGAAAACTGCCCACTTTCTTTTGCTCACCAGTATTTGTCGTGCACTATATTTGCCTTCTGGCCTTCTGTAAGCAAAGTATAGACTTGGCGCTCATATGACCTTATGCAGTTGCGAGCGCCGTAAAATCCTCTACTACAATAAAATAAAGTATAGACTTAAATAATAAAATTCCTAGACCATGCAATGTTTACGGCAGGTGCTCTTTGCTTTCTGTAAAAACTTTACTGCAAAACGCACTCACCATAGGCGCCCAGATGAAGTGCGAAACACCAGTCTCCTAGTGTCCCTATAGTTGAGAGCCTTTGTTCCAAATTGAATCAAATGGTGCAACCATAGTGGACCGGGATTACGTCAGAGTGTGAAAAGAGTCTGTTTTTTAAGTTTTATTAATTTTTAAAACATTGATGTTTTTTAGTGCAACGCAAAAGTCTGTGCTAGCAAACGACTCCCAGCCTTTGGTTTGTTTTGATTGCAAAATTTAAAATCAAAGTCAAAGTCAACCCTATTCTAACAAGGCAGTTTCTTACTTTTTAAACTTTTGAATCGTATGTTTTCTGCTTGCTTTGTCTATGCTTATGCTATTATTGTTGGGATTTATTTTGCGGAAGGGGACATGCAGATTGCACAACATGTAACTGGATCTAGTGTGGCTAAAAATATAGAGGAAGCAATCCTCACTCTGACTCCGACAGGCTTGAGACTTTTGTCTTTATGTGATAATCTTGAATGGATCCTCTTGTCGGCTTGACTGGTGATTTGAACTTTGTTGGTCCGGATCTATTTCGTCAGCTTGGTAATTTCACTCGTATGATAAATCATGATCTACCTCCATAACTCATATCTATTTTTTGTGTCTTGGACACTCACTATCGGACTGTTCCATCAGTTCAGAGTAATGCCTGCTTTCTCATCAAAATGGCTAAACTGAGCTGATCTTAACCTTGCTTCCTGTAGTTTATTCCAGTTTTCTCCAATCACAATGCAATGTAGGTAATATATACAAAATGGAACCAAAGACTTAATATACATTTCTGGTACTCCCAAAAGGCTTTTGGAGAAAAAAATAAACTAGTTGCACGGCAGCAGGATATGTGCAACCTCTCTGTTGGTAGAATGATACGCACGAACAGCTATGCCTTCATGTGATATATTTATCTTGGATCATTTTCTTCTCTCTGGCCTCCTTCCAAGATTCCAAGATCTGTAATTGTCCCACTAGGTCAAAATCTCAAAAAAATGGTATAGGTTTAACGCCCCTATCAACACTATTAGGTTATTTAAGGGGCGGGACCTCCTAGTTTAACGTCAGTCTCCGATAGGTCCGAGCCAAGTGGGGAGTTCGTGCAAAGTGCCTTTCCCAAGGACACAACGTCGGACCGAGCTGAGGCTCGAACCCCCGAACTCGCAGTCTCACGATTATTACGAGTCCGGTAGCCTAACCACTAGGCTACCGACGCCACTCAAAAGCTCAGCCCTCATTCATTCCTTATTGATCTAAGTAGCACCCATTGCTGTAACAATTGCTCCTAGATCTACATCATGCTATTTTTTCAACATTTGGAATTTGAATTTCGACTAAATATTTCTTGAGCACATGTTTAAGAAACTGCAATAAAAACATGACAAAATGTTATGCTGTTAGCCAACTGACCCCCAATGTGCTTCTGTTGGACGTGCAACCTCCTAAACACTTACAAGTGGAATAGCTTTCCATTCTTGCTGAAGATTGTGAAAGAGCTGGCTGGTCAAGAGTTCCTGCTTGTGAGTAATTTTCCTGAGTACGGCTCCCTAGCTCCTCCCATAAATGCTCAATAAGGTTTAGATCAGGGCTATTTGCGGGCGAAGGCAGTCTGTTAATTCCATTTTGATAAATGAATTCATTGATAAAACGAGCACGGTATTACCTGCGGCCTGCCGTTGTCGTCCTGGAAGATTGCGCCAGCACCAGTCAGCTGCAACTACGGGACCACTATATAGAGACTGTACAATCTCATCATGACGGCATATGGCATTGAGATTGTCCTGAACGTTGTAGAAAGGGGTCCTATTGTTAGACTTATCCCCCCCCCCCCACCATCAAAGAACCTCCCCCATAGCAGGATGTCTCCACAATGCAATCGTCTTGATGAAAGCGCTGTCCACGACGTCTCCACACTCGAATGCGGCCATCATGCGACTCCAAATGGAATCTTGACTCGCCGGTGAAGAGGATAAGTGAAGCGTGCAGACAAAATGAGTTACTTCTCGGATTCGAGCCATATATATTATATGGAAATAGATACATCACGCTTTTAGGTGAAGCAATTTATACAATTTATAAGCGTGAAATAAAAAGTGGCATGTTATACTTAAAGAACATGGAATCAATAAAAAGAATAATTTTAAATTGACTTCAGTGTTGATTTTTGGCCAATATCTCCCTTTGTGGATTGCGAGAAGTGACTCGTTTTGTCGGCACGTCTCACATATGATCCCATCTTCTTTCGTTCTTACATGTAATGTTGCATACTGGGATGACAGCAATTTTTTTATATCACCATCAATTCCGTTTTGTTGGCGTTCAGTAGTAGGCCCTTTTCTTCGCTTTTTTCTGTCACTCTAGTTAGAATCTCTTTGGGCTTAGACTCAGAGTCACCTATCAAGACCGTATCATCAGCGTACCGTAGTTTGTTAATACAATGTATTGTGGCTACCTACCTTGACTCCTTCTATTCACTGATGTTACGCAGTATCATTGCCACCACTACTCACCCATAATAAACACCTACCAATTACCAATGGAAGTAAAAATAGACAACTTATCAACAGCGTATTCCTTCCAACATTGACTTACCAATGCTAGTCATGGCGGCTAAACACGGCACAAAAAAGGAAGAGCATTGCCTGTGGGTTGAAATTAAATGAAATGTCTCCGAAAATTGATTAACGTCTATAGGAAACACGATAATGAACGAAACAGAAATCTAACAGGGATGAAATCGGTTACGGAACGCATAGCGGCCAAATCAACCAGCTACACGAGCATACAACTCCAAAGAGTCCGGATACAAAGACGGAGCTAGAGGCAGACCACGCAAAACCTGGCTGGGTTGACGTTTAAAGGGGTCCTCGAAAAGAATAGCTCACAGTATGAATAGCAGAAGCCACCCACCTCGCCTATGACCGAAAATTGCACCTCCCCGCGACATCTAAAGAGGAAGGATAAAACATAAAGTAAGTAAGGTACCTTTAAACAATAACTATAATGTATTTTGAATTGTGAATAATCGAATTTGCCCGAGCTAACGTGTCTCCTGTGCTGTGCGTCCATATATAGATTTGGTCGCCTGGCCATCACTAAGAGATTAAAAGGATTTCGTTGGGCACATAGTCACGTGAGCAATCCACAGGAGAGACGCCACTGTTTTGTTTTATACGTGTAGACAAGAAGCCAAATACATTTATTTACCATTGTTTTACTTGAATGCGCCTGATTAATCAATTGAGCATTAGACAAGACAGAAGGTTCCAAAAATAGCGAGAACGTTTGTTTAAGTGTAAGGTGTGTCCCGCTGTTTCACAGAAGTAATAGAGGTTTTTTTATGGGATGGATTTTTATAATTTAAAATGTATCACAAAAAGATGCGCCCAAAACAAACAATTGATGAACCATTGGTCATGGTTTGAGATGCATATCACTAAAACAACAAGCACTGCCTTAAATTGCGACGTGTGACTAAAGCTAAAAAGAAAAGGTGCAAGAGAGAAAGTGCAAAAGGAGAAAGAGAAAGTGAGAGGGATTGAGAAAGTGAGTGAGAGAGGGTTCGATAAATTGGTAGCAGGTGGTAATCGGTTACGTTACATTGCAAATGTGGGTGTATCGCTTTTGATGTTTCTCCAACAGTCATTGATACTGACGGCCATTTACATGAAAACGGCGAAGGCCTCTTTCATTATTCATGACAATATTGTTTCACATTCTAAGAAAAGTCTGACATACCGGTAGCTATCCCACGAAGTCATTATTAAAGTTTTACGGCAATCTCCCTTGTAAGCCAGTTTGGACTGAATACTTTCCAAGGACTAGGCAGCCTAACCGTTACGAAACCTGACAGCGACGGAAAATGTTCTCCTTTCATCTCCTTTCATGCGCTACACTAACGATGTTCTGTCGTTTGCTTTCGTCCCCACTTCTTGCCCCCCCCCCCCAAACCCCTCCGTTACCCTTTCGCCTGGGCTCCTGACTATTTCAGTAGCCTTTCTTCTGCTACTCCTTGGCTCCTTCGCCTTATTTCAGCCACACCCCTGATCTTAGGCTAGGTAAGATCTAACACCTAGCCTTTTTCAGATAAGAGCGAAAAATCACGGAGGTCCTGTGTGCAAGTTGCGCATGTTAAAGATCCATCGGTCGTCCAAAATAGATAAGAGAAGGCTTCGGCCGCCACCCGGGCAAAATTCAAAATTAATTCCTACCAAACTGAAAATATTTAATGTGTCACGCGCACTCATATGACCCTATGCAGTTGCGAGCACCGCAAAACGCTTACCAAAATACTGGCTTTTTACCACAAATTTTTCTTACTCCTTGGAAGTTTACCCATGGATTGTAATGATATCTGGAATATCCATAGCCCTGGGAAGTGGCTTCCTCTCACATGAGAATTTTTAATATTATATCTATAATGGCGGTTTTCATTTTATGAGCGAAATTCGATTTACTTTTTTTTGTAATGGCCAACTTTGACAAGTTTCTTCTTCTTTGTAAGTGTTTTACGGCGCTCGCTACTGAATAAGATCATATGAGCACGAGGGACACATTAAACACTTTTAATTGGTAAGAAATTTTACATTTGCCCAGTTAAGTTGGCGGCCGAAGTCTACCCTTATCGATTTTGAACCACCAAGGAATCTTTAACGAGCGCAACTTGAGATTGCGATCACCGTAAAACGCTTACCAAAATACTGACTTTTTACCACAAATTTTTCTTACTCCTCGGAAGTTTACCCTAGAATTGTCATATGTCTATGTTTTTGAACGAACACTCGTTGAAAACGCTCGTGTCATCTTTCTTGTTTTCACGCATCCGTTATTGCAATGCTTTACTAGCTAACTTACCAAATTCCTCTCTTCACAAGTTACAACGTTTTCAAAATCATGCTGCTAGGCTTGTACTAAAGAAAAAGAAGAGGGACCACATTAGTCCCATGTTAAGAACGTT
>NW_004797689.1:148267-176766 GCF_000002075.1 Aplysia californica
TCTGGGTTTTCTCTCTCTTTCTCTCTCTCTCTCTCTCTCTCTCTCTCTCTCTCTCTCTCTCTCTCTCTCTCTCTCTCTCTCTCTCTCTTTCTTTCTTGCTCTCTCATATTTTAGTATTTACGAGGACTCTTGGGGAAAAAGTATAGGTTTTCAGCAGTGTCCTCCCAACCTTCACATTTTTACAGTCTCAGAGTGGGTGGTTGGCGGGTGCTCTGTGTGTGGTTTGTTTCTTCTTTCCTATCAAACATATATCGTCCTTATCTCCCCTTCTTCTTTTTTATGTTTGTTTCTCTCTTGTAACACCTCTAATCTTCTGGCGTTCATATGACCGTATGCAGTTGCGAGCGCCGTAAAACCTCTACTAAAGAAAAAAAAGTCACATAAGCACATTTTACAACCATTGATATAGAAAAGCTGTTTTCCTAATACACGTGTTCGTAAAAGTACATTAAGCCGAGAGAGAAGCGGCCAACATAATCAGAATGGGTAAAGTTCAGACCAGGCAACGAGAGGGCTTCACTTCCGGAGCCAGGCAAACGACCAAATGGATTGCAGATAAAGTTGCAGATCAGCACAGTTTTCGGGGTCAAGGTCGTGATCAGTGTCCGTTGTTGAAAACCGTGCACCGTTGGCGGGACTGAGACAGCCTCCCAAAACTGCCCCATAGTCGTCAAAGAAAGTGCCCCCTTTCCCTTGATTAGGCTGGCCCACGGTAAGAGTGTAGTCTGTTGAAGAGTCTCCTACGTGAAAATCCTTGTATTACACACTCTGTGATGTTACTTTTGGGTACTCAAACACCGCTTCAAACGTCAGAGTGTTGTATCCAGGTTTGGTGAGTGTGTGGATTGTGTCAAGGCCGGCCCAGTAGTTGTACTTGGAATAGATATATATGGCCGATCACTTATTTGTCACAAGTTAGATTGAAATCTTTCTTTGCTCCAATTTTTAGAATGAATGTGCGGCGAGTTGCGAGTTTATTTCGCAGTACAATTTCAGAACTTGGCCGGTAAGGGGAAGAACAATGTGTGTTCAACTAGGGTATCCAGTACTGGGTAAATCAATGCAGCTACCGACAGGCCTGTGACAGAACGTTCCCGCCCAGCCACCAGTACACAGACAACCTCCCAAATCCTCCCGCCACGCCTGCCATGTTTACACACTTTCATAACTTCTAAAGTTTGACTTAGAAAGTGGACGGTGGTTGCCAATAATTGATGTTGTTGCACGCCAAGCCATGGCTACAGTCTTCGTATAAGTAACATGTATTTCCTTTGTTTACAAATCCGAGACAGTTTATAAATAGAGAGCACTTCCTCGCATAGTAGGTCGCACAGCCAAGCAAGCGGCGCTCAATGAATGGCATAGACTAGTCACTCTTTAAACGGCCACAAGATAAATCATTGCACGTGGTTTTAACTTCAAACTTAACATTTTTATGACCAGGAATCACAGTAGAGTCAGAAACAAAAATGCTACAACACAATAGTAATAAAGTAAATAGGATAACTTGACTGAGTTTTCTTTCTTTCATTTATAATGATAGTATTGTAGGATATTTTCTTTTTATCTGATCAATAAACTGCGAAAGTGAATAGTCACAAAGTGATGCATTTTTTTTCTTTTAGAGTTCAGCAACTGTCAAGGTTGTTCCCCATTTCACGGAGATGTGGAGAACTTGTTCGCATACTGATCACTTCATAGGGAACGTCAAAGAACGAAAAGAAAAAAAAGACCAGGATAATAGGTATTTTAACATCAAGAAAAATTTATTAGTGACACTGTCGAGACTAACCCCGGCGGAGTGAATTTTGGAAAACGAATTGCTGACCCCTTTTCTTGTGGGCGCTAGTGTTTGTCCGTTAATAGTATTATATACGGCCGTATTCTGTCGTTTGTGGCGTGAGTGTTACCTCTCTTTCTCAAAAGAAGTGATCCAACCATGTTTGACAGTGTCCGGAACCCAAACGGCTCTTTATCTGACCGTGACGCACACAAATTAGGATTCATTGCTAAGCTGTAGAGAAACAACAGGGCACGTGTTCATAACGGGAACGTTCCTGGTTAGGCAACCTCAGGACCTAGATCTACCCTTTTCAAGTTTTAATGACGTTACCTTCATATTATGGGCCTGTAACGGTGTAAGCAGGGGCGAAGCGTCTATATAGTCAAATAATCACTGCTTCCCTTCCTAATTTTGAAACATTGTCGCTGTCAAATTCATCCATAAACGTAAACCTCTTAAATTAGATGTAAAAAGACAATGAACAGTATGCCTAACATTCAAAACGGTTTCACGGCCACAGAAATAGCCTCCTCACCCCTATCGGGCCACTCCATAAGCAGTCGCAAGCTTTGATTAAGTATGCTTAAAGTGAGGCTGGAAGAGTCTACCAATAGAGTTGAAGGGAACATGTGCATAACAGTCAAAGCTGTTTCATTGCCACATATACCCTGTTCACCCCTTTGGAGCCACAGTTATAAAATCAATCACAAGCCCTGATTATGTAAGCTAACTAACACTGGTCGAGGCTATCTCACAAATGTGAGGAGAACTAACTCCTAATAATCTCTTGACTGCTGCTTGTGCTTGGTTTTTTTTCCTCGACTTTTTACCGTCCTATAATCAGATCGTGACCTCGATTATGACACCAGCTCCTGGCCGCGAAAGGCTAACAAAAACAGCCAAATGTGAAATTGAAAAAATGATAATTGTCATGTTCTACCAAAGAGTTAGACTCACTGGTAGATCTATATCATATAGATCTAGTACTGACATCTCTGCTTCTTTGCTTTGTGTTTATGTATTCACATCTAAAGTTAAATTTAATTTTAGTTGTAACTATTTAATAAGATACTTTCCCGATTATTTTGGCGGTTGAACATACAATATGAATTCCAGATTTGTTTTCATTCACACACAACTCAGAGTCGCCGCCTCGAGTAAGATTCTTGTGTGATATCTACAGGCCATATCTGATCCCGTTTCACTTTGATTACCCTGTCAAACAAGTCAGCCTTCGCCCCTGGGTGTAAGGTAGGATGGGTGTGTGTGGGGGGGGGGGGGGGGTTGAAACTGTTGCTCGCTTAGAAGGAAGTATCTGTCACCTAAACCAATCTGTCAGGGTTGGTTACAAAAAGGTGCCTAATTTTCTTTATAATGACATCAACAACAACAACAGCAATAACAAAAACAACAACAATAATAATAACAACAACAACAACAACAACAAGGACGACGACGATGACGACGGCGACAACAAGTGACCTTTTCTTATAACAGTGTTTCCCCCGTGGTGTGGGGCTCTTTATCCCAATTTAATTAAATCAAAAACCAGAAGCGTTAGATGAGACAGATTGAAAAGTAATTGTAAGTGGAAAGATCCCTGGGCATGATAGTCACGTAATTAATGGTAAACCCTCTCTCTTTTTGATTAATAAGCGCGCAAGCATATTAAGGGATGGGTGCAAATACAGTGTAAAAATAGCTCATATGAGGCCACGTTGTTATTATTTAAAGGGTACCCATAGACAACAAATTTACTTTTATATAACTTTCGCATGTACTTTTTAGTCTCCAGTGCTCAACGTCCACCCGGCTTTGGTCGCCTGGCCTAACAATTAAATTTAATTAGAAGGATTTTGCTGGACGCATTGATTATTTTTCTGAAGTCAAGTGAGCATTCCACTGGAGGGGACGCCATTTTTAAAAAATACGTGTAGAAGTCACATGAACTTGAGAAGACACGTTCATAGAAACAGATCTATGTGGTGTTGTTTTAATTAAATGCGCCATATGGATCCAACGGGCACTAGACAAGATAGAAGTTTACAAAAACGGCTTCATTCTTAGACAACGTATAGAGAGCTACCGGAGTGATCACTGGCAGTCTGAACGGAAGTACATGTTGTTGTGATGATGATGATTAAGACGACTTCAACCCTGATGATGATTATCATGATGATCATTATGATTACTTTTCACTTTGCCGTTTGCATGAGATAGTGATCTTTCTTCCCTGGGTTTTTTGGTGTGTGTTTTTTTGTTTGTTTGTTTTTTTTGGGGGGGGGGTTCTGTTTTGGGTTATTTGTTGGGCTGTTATTTCGTTTGACCCATTAAATCTTTCTTACATGCTCTGCCAGGACTATGGCAAAGCCCATGCCAGTGTCAAATCCGCTCATGCTATATTGTGATACGTTAGAGGTTCTATTTTCTGAGTCCCGGTTCATCACGATAATGTAAGGGGGTGGGGGAGGGGGGCTAATATACAACGGGTTATGTTTTCCTTATTGGGAACTATCAAGTAGGTGAATGCTTTGTAACCATTATGTAGTTGTGCCTTTTACGCTTTCGTTTTTCGGTACTTTTTTATGGTTTGGGGATGGGGGCGGTGGGGATTATATTTTTGGTGATATTACAGCTACTGTTTAACCCTTCCACCACCAGAATATTTTTAAAAATCTCATTTCCACTATCTGGGTAGTGCACACCCGTTCATGGGAGGGGCAGGGGGGGGGGGCTCATCCTGTCTTGGCCTCTCATTCAAAGGTCTCGGGTTCGAATCCGGATAGCGACGGAAAATTTTCTCCAAATTGTTCTCCTTTCACACCCTTTCCTGCTCTCTAACAATTTTCAGTCGTCTGCCTTCGTCTCCACATTCTGCCCCCATCCCCTTACCTCATGTGTCCCCTCCTCTGGGCCGCTGACTCTTTCTGCAGCCTTTTTACTGCTTCTCCTTGGCTCCTTCTTACTACTGTCTTTCAGCCACACCCCTGATATTATGGTAGGTAAGATCTACACCTAGCCTTCTCGGACAAGGGCGAAAAATTTCGGAGGTCTCATGTGCAAGTGCGCATGTTAAAGATCCCTTGGTGGTTTCAAACTCGATAAGAGTAGGCTTCGGCCGCCACCCGGGCAAAATTCAAAATCTTCTACCAACTGAAAATGTTTGGTGTGTTCCGTGCACTGATATAACCTTATGCAGTTGCGAGCGCTGTAAACCACTTGCAAAAAAAAAAAAAACAACACCCGTACACTTTTGTGTGAGGAAATACATGTACTGCCTGGGTGGTTCACACCTGTACACTTAAATACACTAGGCTGTACTAACAAAGGTGTCACGACACGGTGGAGTTGGGTGCTCGTCAATTTTTGTGCTTGCGGAGTTATTGGAATCATCTTATATCTTAAATAGAAATCGGGATATTTGCAATTGAAGGGGTGGGGGTCACCTGGTTCCAGGGTTAAAATTAGCCCAAAAATTACTGCCAAAGTTTGGTGACAGTCGAACTGAAGTGGCCTTGAAAACAGCAAATTTACACTTTTTGTGCATAAGATCAAAGATTTTCAAGAAAATCCACTCAGAAACAGGTTTTTAAATGGACACTAAAGGTGTCGGGACAACAACAGCAACAACAAGAAAAGAAAAATTGATCAAATTGGCCGAGGAACAAAAAGAAAATGCTTGTTTCTTTGATTCCTTTATTTGACGAGTGCCTGACTTCACCCTGATGCCTCACAAATGCATTTGGCACTTTTTTGTTTATATGTATAATAAAATGTGGAAGAGGCTACCGGTATGCAAGTGCTGTTAGTGAGTGCCCTCATTCTAAGTACTTCTTGTAACATGGAAGCCCACTGATGCCATTGGGATGAACGCCGTTTTTTGCCTGCCAAATTCACACCAGCAGTTTTCATTAAAACAAGGTGTCCATGGGAATTCTGTTCACTTTTGTCGAAGGCAACCCTATTCTCAGAGCAGCTTGCTCGAAAAAAACCGATTCGATCTCCTGCTAAATCACATCAGATTTGACGACAAAGACAACAGGACACAACGACAAGCAATGCACATGTTTGCCCTCATCCGCAATGTTTTCGTTTTAGGCAGTCTTTTGGCACTTACACCACAATAAGATCAAATAAATGCTGGAGTATTGATGTTGCAACCATACAAAAGGAAGAAGACAGATAAGGGCGATATATTTTTTAATAGGAAAGAATGAGCAAACAAGTAGTTCTGTTCCGAGGGCGATGTAGTTTCATCCTGTACGTTCCAAGCAACCAGACAAACAGAATTAAAATGTTCTGAGTGTGAGCAAAGGCTTCTCTTATTTGGGAAAGGAGCACACAGGACCAAGACTAGTCACAGACCCAAAAAAAGAGCGAAGTCGTTGGTTCCAACAGTGTTCAAAAGATGACTTAAGACTTCGAGAGCAGTGGTAGAAACATCACTGAAGTTGTCTGTTTTTTTCAGTCTTGACTTAGCAGAAGGAATGGTTTGAAAAAAATAACCTTACTATGGTTGGAACAGTTAGGAGGAGCAAAACATTTCTGCCTGTGAACTTCCAGTTCCAGACAAAAATGAACTTGGCTTTTTCGGAGTCAGTGTATGTATTTCGAAAGAATGCACCGCTGGTCTCTTATCAAAGCAAGAAAGAAAAAATTTATCTCCTTCTGCTCAGAAAGGCCTGAGTACAAGGGAAAGCCGGAAGTTCCCCTGCATTATAACAAAACCAAAAGTGGGATGGAAGCAACGGACCGAATGGCTCATGTAAAAACGTCAAACTGTCAAACGTAAGACAAAGAGATGTCCCCTGTGGTCTTTTACAACTTATTGATCTGAATACTGAATTCCATTGCCTCGCGCGTCATCCCGCAAGCCAAGCACCTCAGTGACAAGCTTTCACACGCGGACAACAGGCAGCTCTTCAACATGACTGAGGCAAGACTATTGGACGTCTCGTTGTGTATGAGGCCTTCAACTGTCTCTTCACTCTACCAACCAACCAACCAAACAAAAATTGACATAGTGCTTCCGTCCTAAGATCAACTCAAGTATCGGTTGTCGAAATCCAAAGCCAGAGGAAGTCCAAGACAAATGATGCGTCTCCTGAGTCTCAAACACAAAAGACCCGAGCTTAAAGCCGCCTGCAGTCTGCCAGCTCTATGTGGGGCAAGTAAGAAATCATAAGGGAATTTTTATACCTGTCGGCGCTTACTGGGTCAGTCTCCGAAATCGGAGTTCTCTTTGTTTTCGGCCATAGCCCTGAAGCCGCCTGAATTGATTGATAACCTATTTTATCACGATGCCCGACCGCATACTAGATCTACTCTTAGGTATCGAATAAATGGGGAGGGGGGAGATGTAGGAATAATAGGGAGGTAGGACAAGTGGTCCAAAATTTTAAAAAACGGGGGGGGGGGGGGGAATAAAAGGGGGGGGGGGTGACATTCAACTTCAACCCACCACCCCCTCCCCCCAAACTAGTAAGAACAAATCTGTTTTATTTCTCCTTCAGAGAATAAAAAAACAAGAGATCATGAAATTTTATTGATTTTAGTAAGTATCGATCTACAGTGCAACCGAAAAGTCACGGCACGAGCATTGTGTTGCGCTGTTGAGCCAGGATTCCAAGAATTCGAAAGGGGTTGTAATGCAAAGAAATAGGCCTGGTAATAGTAGGCTACGATTGCTCCAAAGGCGTAGGCAGTTCATTCGCAAAAATCGGATGGATACTGTAAATTCACAAGGTTCCTGAAAACAACGTGTTTCAGTTGTTTTTTTAATTTGGCACATGAGTCTAATCTCTAGATCTATTATTAATTGAAGTTTGGCTCGATCTTGCACCACTTTAATACTTGTACTTAGATGCAACTAGGACATGGTCTCGATCTATAAAATAGTTATAAAAGACTTGGAAACCAGCACTTTCTGCCATTCCTTTCGAACTGTGTAGTTTAGTCAGCTCGCGGAAACCCCGCAGCCAGTGCTGAGCGGGCCACGTCGAGAGTAGGCCTAGATCTACTAGTACTACTCTAAGGTATCAAATAAGCATACCCCCCCCCCCCCCCTTGGGGGTTTCTTTCTTTTCACACCAGGCCCAGGGCCCCCCCCCCCCCCCCCCCCCGCCCCGCACCTTATTCCATACCACCCGTCAATTATGGGGGGTTTTCAGCTGACCACGACCGACGACCATGTGAAACATTATATCTAGAATCTAGATATCTGAATGAAACTTCTTTCTTTTTTTAAAATTGTAAATGGCAAATTACCCTCAGTATTAGTACCGGTACCGGGTTGGCTACCTCAATTTTCTGTGCATTTTAAGAACTTTTGTACATAGGTTTATATTTTTTAATGAAACTGGTTTGTTCCTAAATGGGTAAAGTTGTCACAGTAACTTACTAAAATCACTAAAACGTTAGGATCTTTCATTCACTGAAGGAGAAATAAAACAGATTTGTTCCTTTTAGTACAGGGGTATGAGGTTGAATGTGCTCCCCCCCCCCCCCTCTTTTTTTAATTTTGAACCACTTGACAATGACAATCTTTATTCATCTCGCAGGGAGATATTTGTCCACCCCCTCCCTTTTTTTAAATTCCTGACACACGCCCCCACCCCCACCCCCACCCCACCCCACCCTTTTTTTAATTCATTACCTTAAATTACTTTGCACAGCCTGTTTTGAATAACACCTTATTCTTTTGCATCTCACATTCTTTGTGCAAATACAGGAATCACATCATGTTGCAAGCACACAGCTCGCACCCTAACAGCTTATCCCATGTCTCTTCGTTCTAAGATTCAGTTAAAAAGAAATCGGTTTTCCATTGATTCAATGCCTATAACTTTTTTTCCAACAACAACAACAAAAATAATCATAATCATAATAATCACAATAATAATAATAATAATAATAATAATAATAATAATAATAATAATAATAATAATAATAATAACAATAATAATAATGATAATATTAATAATGATAATAATAATAATAATAATAATAATAATAATAATAATAATAATAATAATAATAATAATAATAATAATAATAATAATAATAATGATGATAACAATAATAATACGATTCGAAAAAGTTAAGGAACACTTATATGAATTTTTATGAAGTGAGAACACAGTGACAAAAACAAGTTGGGTTTTTTACATATTGTCTTTTTTAATATCCAAAGAGGCATGTGATAACATCGAACATTGTAACAAATCAACTCCAACCAAAATAATATGCACGGTGGAAATGTGTATCCCCAAAAATAAAAATCACAAAACGAAGTTCCAATACAATGTTCAGTTTCGAGTATGTCCTCCAGTATTAGTCAAGCACTCTCTAAACGTATTATGCATAGACCTAACCAAATTTGTCAGAAACACTTGTGGAATAACATTTCACTCTTGTTGTACATTGTGAAGAAACTAGTCAAGAGTTCCAGCTGGTGGGTGATTTTCCTGAACACGGCGCCGTAGTTCGCCCCTTAAATGTTCAATAAGGTTTTGATCAGGGCTAATTGCGGGCCAAGGCAGTTTGTTGATTCCATTTTCAGCTAGGAAATCGTTGATAAAACGAGCACGATGTGGCCTGCCGTTGTCGTCCTGGAAGATTGCGCCAGCACAAATCAACTGCAGCTGCGAGACTACTGTTTTCACAATGCAGCAGTCTTGAAAGTGGCGTCTGGTCCATGACGTCTCCACACTCGAATGTGGCCATCTTGCGGCTCCAACTGGAATCTCAACTTGTCGGTGAAGAGGACATGATCCCGGTCTGTTCGTACCCACCTCTGGATGCTGTGTACTCCACCTTCGGAGTGCTTCTCGGTGGTCTTGGGTGTGGATGCGGTATTTATCTTTGTCGAGATAACAATAAATAACAACTGATAAAAACAGATCACAACTGATAACAACAAATAACAACTGATAACAACAAATAACAACTGATAACAGAAAATAACAACAGGCAACAACAAAATAACAACTGATATCGACACAAACGTCCTAATTTAGGTTTTTTCCCCGATAAATTGTTACTTTCGATTTTGGTAGATTAAGTAGATTTCAGTCACTATGCCAGCTCAACACGGAGCGAAATGTTACTGCTCTTATAGACTAATGCAGAGGTGGAGATGTTGTACGTAGCCGCAGGAAACCACCGGTTATGTCAAACAAAGGCACGGGAAAGGGGAACAATAGAACAGATAGCCGGATGCGATAATCAATCACCTGGAATGGTCACATGACGCTTTGTGTGAGCTGGACAGAACTGGTCCCAACCTGCTGCACCATTGTCCGGAACACTTCAAGGTGCCCTTACGATAGAGGCGGCGTCGCGGGGTTTCCTTCTGAATTAACTAGAGCTATATGGAGTGCCCATTGCGGGACCGAGTCGGGTCGGGTCGGGTCAGTTTGCCAGCCAGATGGAGGGTGCAAAGCGGCTATCGTGGCACAAACCGATCGCGCCCGACTCGTCGCCTCAAAAACAAACGCGTTTGTTTTCAGGCGACGAGTCGAGCGATCTACCCGATCCTACCCGATCCCATACGCAATGGGTCCGTTATCATTCCATCAGCCTTGTCTTCTGTTGGTTTATTGTTAATTTGGGGGAAGGGGGGTTTCTTTCGGCATTGATACGCTGCCATTTTGCTATTATTTAATTTCTCAAGATCATGTAGGGCCTAAAAGTATTTCATTTTAACTTTTATTTGACGTAGTCTAGGGCCTGAAGCTTACCAAAAAAAACCTCACAATTAAACCTTTGCGCCCAACGCATGAAATCGCAGACCACTTAACCTTCAAGCACACTGGTGATGGACTGACAGTGGAAAAACAAATTGCCGACGCGCCTATTCCTCAGAAGTTAAAGGGTAGCGACGCGTAGGCCAGAAAAGTGTTAATGCCTTTCATTTATATCTTTTTATTTTATAAATATGTAGTGAACAGGACTGGACAACCCCAATCACTCTGAAAGATCTCTTCTTTTTTTTTACTTATGCACAATTTAGATCATTTACAAGGCTGGCTTCGGCCTTGTCTGTTAAGGACAACCTGAGTTGAGAGAGATATAACACCCCAGCCGAAAGACGGAAAAACTCGACAAAAATGTTCCCTGCATGGGCTTCGAACTCAGGACTTTTGTGTGGGGAACGCCAAACACCGGTATGATCACAATAACAAAGGATTGTGTCACGGTTTCCTTCTGGGACACGGGACGTGCTGAAATATTGACAGGACTATACGATATAAGAAAGTTAGAACCAATGAGACTTGAAACATTATCCCACCTGAGTTGCTGCTCACGTCACCGACAGACATTGACCTAAATATAAGGTTACATAATGAAACAATTCTGCCATGAATGAATGATGAAAAAGACAACGGCCGTTTGGATGTTACGAGCCAAACGGTCCAGGTGTAAACTCTTCAACGGATGGGGGAATAGAAAATGATCTGTGTACACCGTGTAAACTCAGATGCTGCTGACGAATAGACAGACTGACTAGGTTGGCTACCACATTTTTGGATTGTGCTATAGCGAAATAAAGCCTTGTTATTGACGGTTCTTCGCGATCATCATCATCATAATCGACAACGTCATTATAGTCACCGTCGTCGTCTTTGTCGTCCTTTTCTTCCTCACCTCATCATCATCATCATCATCATCATCATCATCATCATCATCATCATCATCATCATCATCATCATCATCATCATCATCATCATCATCATCATCATATTATTATTATTATTATTATTATTATTATTATTATTATTATTATTATTATTATTATTATTGCTGTTACTATCATCATCATCATCATCAGTATCATCATCGCAATTGTGCAGTAGAAAAAAAAAGATGTTCGACGAGCTTGAATAATAGCAAGCGTAGAACTAGAAGGAAAAAAATCCCTCATGCCGCCCCCCCCCCCCCCAAAAAAAAACAAACAAGAGCATAATGGTGACAAAGCATTCACCTACTTGATAGTTCCCAATAAGGAAACATATATTATTATACATGCCGTGATGAGCCAAGTCTCAGAAAACAGAATCTCCAACTAATCACAATTTTGATCATGGTAATCATCGATAGTGACGACGATGACGTTGTCGATGATGATGATGATGATGATGATGATGATGATGATGATGATGATGATGATGATGATGATGATGATGATGATGATGATGATGATGATGATGATGATCAAGATCACTGTGAAAGCGGGTTCAACAACTGGGGTAGGCTTGGCCCCCCTCCTGGTTGAGCATGTGAGAAAGGATAAATGGGTCAAACGAAATGTCAAAGCTCACTCTGAACTGGTATTAAAAAACATATAAGTAAGCAACAACAGCAACAACACCAACTACTACTATTACAACAACAACAACAACAACAACAACAACAACAACAACACACAAAAAACATTTTTTTAAGCTAGAAAAAAGTGGATCATAGTCCTGTTCAAACATCACATTGAAAAGCAATTATCATAATAATGATAATAAATAGCATTTATACTGCGCATTTCCATTTTCTAAAAGATGCTCAATGCGCATTACAACGAAAAAGACATCACATCTTAAAAATTAACCGACAAGTGTGTACGTAAAACAACGTATTATACATATAATATAAATGCATATGTGTAAAATTTGATATGAGAAAAATAGTCTCACAGTGAGGTTGAAAATGTGTTCACTTTTTAAAAAAATACAATGCAATAAAAATTCACGAACGGTCACAATAAAGTGGAAACGTGAGTAACTAGAAACATTCATTAAAACATTAATTCTATACAGATAGAAAAACATTTCCGTTCTCTCTCTCTCTCTCTCTCTCTCTCTCTCTCTCTCTCTCTCTCTCTCTCTTTCTCTTTCTCTCTCTCTTTCTCTTTCTCTCTCTACCTCTCTCTCTATCTCTCTCTCTCTCTTTTCTCTCCCTATCTCTCTCTCTCTCTCTTTTTCTCTCTCTCATTCTCACACGCTATTTCTTCAGTCTCACAGTCTGGCATACACACGCATATATATCATCGTTATATATAGTGTATAAAAAGCAAAAGTAACGTTGGAGACTTATAAGCACGTGCAACTATTATTCACAATTCAAACGATATTTTTTAAGTGTTTTATTGCTTACAGATATATGCAAAAAGAGGGAAACGTTTACGACATAACTATTCTGCCCTGGGGTCTTTCCTCTCACGTTCACTTGCCATTCTGTCCTCTTCACTAATTCAAGGAGAAATTTATATCATATCACATTAATCATCGAAACTTAATGATGGTGTATCTTTTTAAAAATATCCTGGAATTAAAACAGTCAGGAACACCACAAATTAAGAGGAGCTCAGAAGGCTGCCTGTTAGCGCGATCATCACTCACTGTTGTTGTTGTTGTTGTTTTTAAAAACAAACAAACAAACAAATAAACAAGCAAAAACACGATTTTTTAACCAATCCTGGCAAGTTCATCGGTCTTCCACCGCTTGGAGAGTGAATTTGGGTGACGGATACCTGCTCCGCCATTAGATGCCGTCATTAAATCTTGAAAAGGATCGGTCCTGCAACGATAGATTTGTAAACACGTTATTTGCCACGTGGTCTTTCGAGACAGTTCGCCCGTAGAAATATTTCACTCAACAACTTTACAACGAAAATGTTTGTGGTCGAATAGAAAGATGTTTGAGTTCTGAACACAGTAAAATGTGAGTGGACAACTTCTTCAGTGAAAAGGTTGACTTAATTTACGCTGTAAAAGACCAAATGCGGCAGTGTTCAGCATTAACAGGCCCACACTAACGTTTGAAAGAAAGTAGCACAGCAATAATTAATTCTTGCTAAGCAAAATCACCCCTCCGCTGTTTGCCGCGATAGTGTTACCAAATTGATTTTCTCTTGGTGTTGAAAAGCGAATAACCCTGGTCTACATTTTCGGCCTTTGAGCTAACGTTCGCTAAGAAGTGTTCGTCATAATGTTAGCCGTGGGGTAACAATCCATTTAAAACTTCATCATATTATTTTATCCAAGAAAAAAGGAACAAACTCTCAGTCGCTGAACTCTGAAGGTAAAAATACATCTCTTTGTGACTATTCCGTGTTGCAGACTATAAAATCATTTTAAAAAGAAAGCATACAGAGAGTGTATAGCCAGAAAAATGAAAGAAAGAAAACTATTACGAGTCACCCAATCTACTTTAATGCTACTGTGTTGTGACATTTTTGTTTCTGACTGCAACATATTACCTCGACAGAAAACTGTAAAGTTTGAGGTGAAAACCACGTGCAATGATATTTCTTGTGGCCGTTTAAAGAGTGATCAGCCTGTACCATTAATCGCACAAGACTCGCTGGATTGTGCGAGACGGTGCTCTATATTCGCTAATTGTCTTGGATTTGTAAACGAAGGAAATAAGTGTTACTTATACGAAGACTGTAGTCATGACTGGGCATGCGGCGATGTTTCTTGGCAACCACCGTCCACTTTCTATGTCAAAACTTCGGAAGTTGCACAAGTGTGTAAACATGGCGGGGCGTGGCGGGAGGATCTGGGAGGTTGTCAGTGTACTGGTGGCTGGGCTGGAACGTACTGTCACAGGCCTGTCGGTAGCTGCATTGATTTAAGCAGAACTGGATACCCAAGAGGAATACACACATTGAATATTGTTCTTCCTCAAAGCGGTCAAGTTCTGAAAGTGTACTGTGAAATAAGCCCGCGACACGCCAGCACAGTCATTCTAAGACATGGAGCAAAAAAAGATTTCAATCTATCATGGGACAAATACGTGAAGGGACATATCTATTCCAATTACAACTACTGGGCCGGCCTTGACACGATTCACGCACTCACCAAAGCTGGATACAACACCCTGACGTTTGAGGTGGTGTATAACTATCCCACATTCACATCACAGAGTATATTATACAAGGATTTTCACGTAGGAGACTCTTCAACAGACTACACTCTTACTGTGGGCCAGCCTAACCAAGGGAAAGGGGGCGTTTTCTTTGACGACTATGGGGCAGTTTTGGGAGACTGTCTCAGTCCCGCCAACGGTGCACGGTTTTCAACAAAGGACGCTGATCACGACCTTGAACCCGAAAACTGTGCTGCTCTCGCTGGAAGCGGTTGGTGGTTTAAAGACTGCAACTTTGTCTGCAATCCATTTGGTCGATTGCCTGGCTCCGGAAGTGAAACCCTCTCGTTGCCTGGTCTGAACTTTACCCATTCTGATTATGTCGACCGCTTCGCTTCTGTCCAAATGTACTTTTATGACTCTGTGTAGTCAAGAGATGAGCTCTTCTACGCCAGTGTCTGTGAAGTATACGTTTATTTCTGAGTGTATAAATATTGTGCTTTTTTAAAGAGTTAGACAGTGAAAGATGTGACAGACAGACAGACAGACAGACAGACAGACAGACAGACAGACAGACAGACAGACAGACAGACAGACAGACAGACAGACAGACAGACAGACAGATGGACTGACTGACAGAGGCAGAGATAGACTGAGAGAGAGGGACAGAGAGAGAACGAGGGAGAGAGAGAGAAACAGAGAGAAACAGAGAGAAACAGAGAGAAACAGAGACAGAGACAGAGGCAGAGAGAGAGATGACAGACAAGGGGTAGGAGGAGAGGTTTAGCTTGTCGTTGCGTCATCAAATCAGATGTGATTTAGCTGGTGCCCAGAATCTATTGTTTTTTGGAAGGTTTATAGATATATATTTTTTTTTTTTTTAGCAATCTGCTCAGAATAGAGGGATGCCTTCGGCGAAATTGAACAGTATTTTCAGGGACACTTTGTTTCATTTTTTTTATATACTGCCGGTGTGTATTAGAAATGCAATAAATGCTTTCATATCAATGGCACCAGTGGACTTCCTTGTTACAACAAGTACTTGGAATTGGGGCCACTCACTTCTCAGCACTTGCATAGCTCATTCTTTTCAAACTTACTATCATATTTTATGATAAACTCAAAAAAGTCAAATGTTTTTGTGTTTGCACAACCTTACGTACTTAAGTGTACCTTTGTGAAGAACCCAGCCATCATTTCGTCACACAAAAGCATACGGGTGTGAACCATGCAGTCAATAGAAATGAGATATGAAATAGGCAAGTGGGGAAATGAATAGTGGCCCTTAGGGTAAGTAAGATCTAGCACCTAACCTTCTTGGATAAAGGCGGAAAATCTCGGAGGTCCCACATGTGCAAGCTGCGCACGTTAAAGATCCCTTGGTGGTTAAAAAAATAAGAGTAGGCTTCGGCCGCCACCCGGACAAAATTTAAAATTAATTCCTTCCAAACTGAAAATGTTTAGTGTGTCCCATGCACTCATATGACCTTATGCAGTTGCAATGCGAGCGCCGTAAAACACAACCAAAAACAACAAAGAGATGAATGGAGACTCAGAAAACAGAATCTCCAACTAATCACAATGTATTGCTTTGAGTGGTTCTGACACTGGGATGGGCTTTGCCATGGTCTTGGCTGATCATGAGAAAAAGGTTAAATGGGTCACAAAGCGTAAAAACTCACGCAGAAACAAATTTAAAAATGGGAAAACTATATCATAATCATGTATAAACATCACAGAGAAAAGTAATTATCGTGAAATAAAAAGCAGAGTAATGTTAGAGACGTTATTGTTCACAATTCAAAACCATTGTATACTTACTAACTTACATGTATTTTACTCTCTCTCTCTCTCTCTCTCTCTCTATATATATATATATATATATATATATATATATATATATATATATATATATATATATATATATATATATACATATATATACCATCAGATACATAAGGCGGAGAGTGTTTGTCCCGGGCCACTTTCTCCAATTTCGGCACATCTAGGCCCTGTGTGATTGCCTCATCTCTTATTGTGCCTCTATAGCTTCCAGTTGATCTTCCCCGCTTTCTCTTTCCAGTCGGTTTCTAATGCAATGTCTGATAGGGCAATCTCGTCTGCGTCATACTTAGAACGTGTCCCAGATATTTCCCATCTTTTCTTTTTTTTATTTTTATTGTGTTAATATCTTCAATTCCAGCTCTTTCCAACACTTCGTTATTGTACATGTAATAAATTCATTCCATTTTATTAATAAAAATTCTTCGCAAACATTTTGTTTGGAAGCTTTTTAATTTTCGTTGAATTGTGTTGTTTGTTTTTCATATCTCTGAACCATACGTCAATACCGCCAAAATATTGCTATCATATTTTTTTTTGTCTTCAAGTAAATGATCTTCGACTGTCATATAGTTTTTCATTTCATAAAAGCGATCCATGCATTTTTAAGCCTTTGGTGGACGTAGTCAACGCAGTCTGCAGTTTATGACATAATGCGGCCAAGGTACTTGATTTTTTACTCATTTCTGCAAAGGGGTCTCCATAAAGAGTGATGGGCGTAGTTTCTGATGATAGTCGTAGTATTTCTGTTTTGGATACATTTATTATAAGACCAACTTTTTCCGCAACGTTTGCTAGTTCGTCTGTGTTTTAGTGCATTTCATGTACTGTGGCGTTTAATAGGCAGATGTCATCCGCAAAATCTAAATCTCATAAATATGTTCCATTTGTCCACCCAATGCCTGTTTCAATGTATTTACTCTGTCTTATTACAAAATCGATCACAATTCCAAAAAGCACAGGTGATGTTGCAGCCTTGTCTAACACCAGTGTTTACTTCAAAAGGTGTAGATAGTTCTCATTCAACTAGGACACAGCAGCTTGCATTGGCATATAATGATCTTATACAGATTATTATTTTATACCATTGTATAAAAGAGGACTTTTCTATTGCTCAAAAAGGTGCAAAAAGAGGGAAGCATTTACCACAACTATCCTCCCCGGGGATCTTTCCTCTCACGTTTGCTCACCATTATGTCCTTTCAGGCAGCCTCTCATTTTGAATGATTTAACGTCTGTTAAAGAACACCAGATGAAACTATTTTGTATTTTGTACAAATATGAAATCGGTCCTGTTGTTAAAAACATGTTTTTAAACAACAAAGAAACACAAAAAAGCTCACTATTTCTTTTAACCAACCCTTGCAGATTAATCTGTCTTCCACTGCTGAGAGAGCGAACTGAGTGACGGATACCTGTGCCACTCTGAAAGAACCCCCACCCCTGCTTTTCCATCGACATTCTATCACTGGTGTGCTTGGGTGTTAGTTGGTTCGGTCTCTGAAAATTGCTGATTTTCCGAACCTGCTGCTCATTATTTTCTTTATTTATTGGTGCATGCGCGCTCTATTAGATCAAAGACCGTAATCTTTGATTAGATGCCGTCATTACTTACTTTACTTTATCCGTCCTCTTGTAACTCTAGGGCGTCGAGGGGAGACAGAGCTCCCTGTCACTAGCAAGTTTGATGGCCTGGCTGGGTGGGATTTTGTATGTTTTCAGGGCATCCTTCACACCCTGGACCCAGGTCTTTCTTGGTCTCCCTCTTGCCTTGTACTCTGATACTTTTATGTAGTAGGCTTTACTGGCAAGCTGGTGAGGTGCCATACGTGTGAGATGTCCAAACCACTTGATTGTTTGCCTTCGAATGTAGTGGAGGACCGGCGTTGTTCCCACCATTTCTCTGATCTTGTTGTTTCTGACCATGTCCCGTCTGGCTTTTATTGACAGCTCTCCTTAGACATCTCATCTCTTACGTTCCAGACTTTTGATCAGGGTCCATTGTCTGGCACTGGTAGGTAAAGATGGGGATGAAGGAGTTAATGAGCTTGGCTTTGGTCTCAATGGGAATGTTAGGGTGTTTGAGGAGTGGGGAAAGCTGGTAGCTGACGCTGTTAGCCTTTTGTACTCTCGTCTCAATTTCACTGTTAGTTGAGACGTCCGTCCTCCGAAAAGATGCTACCAAGATACTTGAACTCGCTTACTTGTTTCTGCGGATTTCCGTCGATGGTGGTGTTAAGGTTGCCAGGTGTTCTGCTGGTTTTCATTGTCTTCGTTTTGCTTTTACTGATCTTCATTTTGAGTTTTTCACATTGTGTATTCAACCTGTCTGTGTTCTCTTGAAGTTGCTCTTGTTTCTCCTATGCCAGGCTTTGATCGTCCGCAAACAGCATCTCATTCAGGTCTACCGGGTTGGGGTTCGCTTTTTTGTAATTTTGTCCACGTATATTATGAACAGTAGCGATGATAACACACAACCTTGTCTCACTCCAAATGACACGTCGAACCAGTCAGTGAGTCCGTTTTGGGCGCGGATTGTGCTCATACTGTTGGTATAGATGGTTCTGATATTGTCCAACAGTTGTCCCCTAATGTTGTACTCTTAAAGTGTTTGCCACAGTTTTTTTCTATCTACTCTATCAAAAGCTTTTTCCTGGTCTGCAAACACACATCGTGCTTTGTACATTTGTACGCTGTTCCAGGATCTTTGCGTGCGTCTTGCCTGTGTGGCTCAGAAGGGAAATTCCTCGGTAGGTGTTGCAGTCTTTTTTGCTGCCTTTCTTCTTCCAGATTGGTATCACAACTGCCCGCTGCCAGTGTTCTTGGACTTTCCTCTCCCTCCATGCTTTTTGGAATACGTGTATTGTGGTCAGCCAGGTGATTGCTGTTTCTCCACATGCCAGGATGACTTCAGTTGTAATGCCATCAATGTCTGCTGCTCTGTTCTTTGGGCCATTCTTCAGTTCTTGCTGTACCTCTAACCGGATGTTTGGTTCTTCTTATATTGGGTATCGTAGTTGAAATTGGCCCTGGGTGTTTTCTTGGCTGCTTGGGTTAAGGAGTTCCCTGAAATACTTATGCAATCTGTTGTTGATACTGTCTTCCTCATTGAGTGGGTTTCCATCTTTGTCATTGACTACTGTTGTTGGGCTGTATGGCTTGTCTCGTAGTCTCATTGCTTTTACACTTTTGTAGAACTGTCGTGGCGAGTGTTTGCACAGTTCACTTAATATTTCGCCATATTCCTTCCATGACTGTTTCTTGGAACTTCTGACTATCCTTTTGCTATGACGTCTTGCAAGTCTGTATTTCACACAGTCCTCATCCAGCTTTGATTTTACCCACGCCTTGTACAACTCTTTTTTTCCTTGATGGCCTCCTTCACTGTGTCATTAGACCAAGCTGTCTGCTTCACCTGCGCTCTCCCGTTGTTCTTTGTGCCGCGATCTTTACGGAGTGTCTCTGTCAGCGTAGTCTTCAACACTGACCATGTTTCTTCTCCTCGAATTTCTGAGCTGTCTACTTCTTTCAGCTTCTGTGTGACTTTCTGTCTCCATTTACTGTCGTACTTCTTCCTTCTGGAGTTTTCTTAAGTTGATCTGTCCGTCGTTTCTTTCCTCTTCCTTTTCCTCGTTCTTTCACTCCGCTGTTTTGTAAATAAGATAACTGGACGGTGGTTAGTGTCCAAGGCTGCATTTGAGATGGCTCTCGCGTCCTTGAATCTGCTCCTTTCTTCTATTCGTGTCAAGATGAAATATATCAGTTATGATACATTCAGATCATTCTATCTGTACCAAGTTTGTTTCTGACTGGCCCTGCTGCCACTCGAAATTAAATCTGAAAGCATCAAGCAAGTGTCAGACTATAAGTATCTGGGTGTTACAATAGACAACAAACTCAACTGGTGTGTTCACACTTCTCTCCTGCATAAAAAGTGAACAAAAGACTAATTTTTCTAAGGAGGCTCGTGTATTTTAAAGTTGATAAAACATTGATGTCCATATTCTATCATTCAACCATAGAAAGTATGATCAATTTATGTATAACAGCATGGGCGAGAACACAAAACAATAAGATGAAGAAAAATCAAATCCTCTGATACGGAAAGCATGTAAAATTTCAACATCTACATTTCCCGACTTGGATGAATTGTACGTTACAGCTTGCACTTAAAAAACATTAATTCCATCTTTTTAGACAACAAACATCCCTTGTTCCCTCAAATAAAAACATCAGTGAAAAGTAAAAGATCTAGGCTTCTGATCTGTGACAAAGAAAGGTACAGAAGGTCATTTCTACCATCATCCATCAAAATTATTCCATCTCAACCATCTTGTATGAGTATTCATATGACCTTAGAGCATGCATCAGAATAACATTGAGTATGTATCTAGCTTAAGATTATTACTGTTTATATTGCTGCTCATCTAAATTATCTATGTGATTGTAAGCCTGCGGGTGTGTGCATGTGTGTGTGTGTGTGTGTGTGTGTGTGTGTGTGTACATGTGGTGAAACACCAAACCCCAATGTGCTAGGATCTGGACAATAAAGATGTATCTTGTCTTATGTCTGTGTTGGTAAAAGGCGTTTGTGATTCGCAGTCCGTATTCTGCTCACATTGTTAATAGCTGTTCCCAGTTGTAGTTGCATTCTGTGTTATTGTCGCTGTGTGGGCCAAGGTACTGGTCCCAAGGTGTTCTTCTCTTGCCCACTCTTCCATTGAAATCTCCCATGACAATAAGTTCTTCCTTGCCTGGGACTGTGCTTTATGGTGTCTGCCATCTTCTCAAAGAATTCCTCTTTTTGTTCCTCGCTGTAGGAGTCCTTGCAAGGTGCATAAGCTTGGATGAAGTTTGTGATCTTTTGTTCTCCCCTCACTCGGATTTTGATGGTGATGATCCTCTCCGAGATAAACTCTGTTTCCAACACCTTCCTTGCTGTATCCGGGTGTAGAATAAAACCTACTCCATGTTTTGTTCTAGTTGTCCCATCCCTGCAACTCCAAATCAGGATGTAGTCCTCTTGGATCCGTTTGATTCCAGTTCTCTTCCGTCAGCAGTCTGAAATTCCCATCACTGGTATTCTCCATCTCTTCATAAAGTCAATAACTAACTTCATGCTTTGTCTTTGATTCCACAAACATTACAAGTCGTAACAAGTGCCCGTTCTTTCTCGTTGTCCTTTTCCGTGTCCGGGTCGTTTTCCGTTTCGGTCCGTCCGTTTCTTTCTCCTGTTATTTTCTTTAGCAATAAATAATCCGCCACCGGCTTGCTATGATGCTGTCATTAAATGTTTAAAAGGATCGATTCCTGCAACGATGAATGTGCCGATGTGCACGTTGTAAACACATGACTTGCCACTTGGTCTTTCGAAACATCAATTCGCCCCAAAGAGGTTGTAAATAGACCTAGAGCTCTCAGCTGTGACGCCATGTGTGTCAAACATGAGGGCGCGCCGGACATACCGGAGAAGGGACAAGAGGCCAGTCGGAAGACAACAACATTTTTCAATCACGAATTAAATCTACTTCGCGAAGTCTTTTGATGTTGATCTATTGTCAAGTAATTTGGCTATTGCTAAAGTTGTACAGGAGTTTTGATTTTATAGAGCAGATAAAACATTTGGTTTTTAACCTCATTGTCTTAGTAGCTCAAAAAGGCGAAAAATGTCAGATATAACTTTACAATTCTAGGGTAGCGATTTGCACGCCAGGAATGGTACTGCGAACATCCAAACACAGGAGTGTGTTCTTCACCAAGAATGGGCTGCAATTGTTCAATATTTGATGCAAAACCTCGTTCGGTCCCTGAGACGACGTATTCAAACCTGTATGGATGCCAGAGGTGGACGTACCTCCTATTAGAAAGTTAGTATATTTTTTTCGGTTTGACCCCCCCCCCCCCCCCCCTTCCCCCAACTCTATCTGAGACCCACTGCTAGCAGCACCGTCGATTCAA
This sequence comes from Aplysia californica, assembly GCF_000002075.1. Lineage (NCBI taxonomy): Eukaryota > Metazoa > Mollusca > Gastropoda > Aplysiida > Aplysiidae > Aplysia > Aplysia californica. Next base: position 170,715 of record NW_004797689.1, read on the forward strand.
ATCATTTTGTTTGAACCCGTGTGTATCAAGTAATTGTTCAACATAAGATTAGAAAGCAATTTTAGAAAATATTATGAACGTTTAAGATAAACTGGTCAGTTATCTGAGTGTTGCGTTTTTAAATGGGGTCAGCATATATAAAGAGCGGACAAGTAACAACAGTATAGTGGATATACTAATAGTATGGTTATACCGAGTAGAATTGTAGAAATAACCATGGGGCGCTCTTGTGTCGTGTTTGGATGCACAAACTGGCGTGACCGGGGGGGGGGGGGGGTGTAAATAGTACATGTACAGGTAAGTATATAGCTTGTTCATTTTCAAATGTCCACGTGAAAATAAAAAATCTAGCGTGCTTATTAATGTGACCTTGCGCACGTTACTTTGCAGGGCACTCCAGTGGACCAGTGACCTAGCAATTTTTTAAAATAAAAAATCTTAATCCAGTAAGAGATTTTCTTTATTTGTGACCTATATCATTATTAAACACCACCCTTTGGGAGCACAAACTGTGTCAGTACAATGAATGATTTACAGCATCCTAGCCTACAAACTGCTCATTTTGAGATAATAATGAATAATATATGAAATAATTAACCCTGTCTTAAACCCCATCATAACAGCCCTAACATCACCCACAGAATACGCCACAGCACGAACTGCATTAGTGGTTTTGTTGCTCGCAGTGTCTCCAAGAGGATCCACTGCGTAAAGTGTAAAATTGCCAAGACACCAAGTTGTCAAGCTGACAAGCACCCCAACCCCGCACAGTTTACACATCATACGTTCAGCCGTCCTTGGATCATGTGTCAGTGACCATGCATTCACTGAGATTAGTTGAGATGTGAACTCATAGCCTTTTATTTTTAAATTCCCACCGAAGACAGCCACATCAATAAAAAAATAAAGAAATTGTATTTGGTCTCCTGCAAAAGGATGTCACACTATCATGAAAAACTGATCAGGGCCAGATACATCCACTAACATAAGGGGACAAGATGTCGAAAATTTGACGAAGACATTCATTTCCCTCCACCAGTGGAAGGAGGGTGTAGGCTGCAACATGACGTAAAAGCAATCCATTTTGCAAGTATGAAAAGGTCCTTTTTCTGAACAAACTCAGTCACTCACTTTGTCTCCCCCCACCCCTCTCCAACCCCCACCTGTGAAAAGCGAACAATATCTCATCATAATAATATCTCTATGTTTGTTTGTAGCCCACTTTTTATGCGATCATGTTTCCAACAATTGTTCAGTAGGAGCGGTATTGTTCATGCATGTATGTTATATAATTAAATAACAGCAACAAAAAGAAAAATTGTTTAAAACTTTACAAAGTGCTCTCTGTGAACACAACACTTCATTATAATATTCTACGAGGACCTCTGCGTTGCGAGGGACGCTCAGCGTGACAGCGCTGTTTCTAATGCCCTCAAACATGGTGGCATAGCGAGCTGAGTGCGCTCGCGCGGCCCTCGTGAGCTTGCTCTGGTGACGTCACAGTCACGAGCTGCTCTGGTACAATTTTATAATACGGTAATTATAATTTCTTTAGTTCGCTCACAGAAACATTTCTCCTCATATTTACAACGAAGCAATCGTTGGGGGCGAATAGACATGTTTGAGTAGGCAGAACACGGTCAAATGTGAGGGGACAACTTCTTATGCTGTAAACGATACAACCCGGTAATGTTCAGCTTTAACAATCCGAAGCGAACTTTTGAAAGAAAATAACACAATAATCAATTTTACTGCTTTCCAAAATTTTAATCATTCCGCCACTCTTTGCGCGACGGATTTAACAAATTAATGTTCTCTTGGTGTTGAAAAGCAATTTACCCTTGTCAATTTTATTCGTCTTTAACGTTCGTTAGGAGGTGTTCATCGTAATGTTAGCCTTCGGGTAACAATCCACGAAAAACTTCTCCACTTATTCGTGAAAGTAGGAGCAAACTGTCTGTCGCTGAACTCTGCGTGTAAAAATGCAACTCCACTTTGTAACTATTCTGTGCTGCAGTCTATAAAAATTTTTTTTTTTTTTTTAAAGAAAACATGACGAGAGTGTATAGCAATAGATTGTTCTGTCATCAATTTGCGTCAGAATAATGAAAGGAAGAAAACACTTACGAGTCATCTTATCTACTTTATTGCTACTGTGTTGTGACATTTTCGTTTCTGACTGCAGCGTGTTACCTCGACAGAAAACCGTGGAGTTTGAGGTTAAAACCACGTGCAATGATATTTCTTGTGGCCGTTTAAAGAGCGATCAGTCTATGCCATTACTTGTACGCGGATCGCTTGATTGTGCGAGGCAGTGCTCTCAAATGGTAAACTGTCTTGGATTTGTAAACGAAGGAAATAAGTGTTGCTTATACGAAGACTGTAGTCATGACGTGGCATGCAGCGATGTTTCTTGGCATCCAACGTCCACTTTCTATGTCAAAACTTCGGAAGTTACAAAAGTGTGTAAACATGGCGGGGCGTGGCGGGGGGATCTGGGAGGTTGTCAGTGTACTGGTGGCTGGGCGGGAACGTACTGTCACAGGCCTGTCGGTAGCTGCATTGATTTACCCAGAACTGGATACCCCAGTGGAACACACATATTGAATATTGTTCTTCCCTTCAGCGGCCAAGTTGTGAAAGTATGCTGTGAAATAAGCCCGCAACACGCCAGCACAGTCATTCTAAGACATGGGGCAAAAAAAGATTTCAATCTATCATGGAACAAATACGTGAACGGCCATATATATTCCAATTACAACTACTGGGCCGGCCTTGACACGATTCACGCACTCACCCAAGCTGGATACAACACTCTGATGTTTGCAGTGGTGTTTAAGTACCCCACATTTACATCACAGAGTATATTATACAAGGATTTTCACGTAGGAGACTCTTCAACAGACTACACTCTTACTGTGGGCCAGCCTAACCAAGGGAAAGGGGGCGTTTTCTTTGACGACTATGGTGCAGTTTTGGGAGACTGTCTCAGTCCCGCCAACGGTGCACGGTTTTCAACAAAGGACGCTGATCACGACCTTGACCCCGATAACTGTGCAGCTCTCGCTGGAAGCGGTTGGTGGTTTAAAGACTGCAACTTTGTCTGCAATCCACTTGGTCGATTGGGTGGCAACGGGAGTAAAGCCCTTTTATTGCCTGGCCTGAACCTTACCCATTCTGATTATGCAGATCACTTCTTTAGCGTCTTAATGTTTTTTCCCGAATATTTGTAATTAGGAGGAGAGCTCTACGCCAGTGTCTATAAAAAATTATGCGTTTATTTGTGAGCGTATAAATATTGTGCTTTTTAAAGAGTCACACAGTGAAAGGTCTGAGAGCAAAAAAGAGGGAGGAGGGGGGGGGGGGGGAGAAAGAGAGAGAGGAGAGAGAGAGATGTGTGTGTATATATGTGTTTGTGTGGGTATGTGTGTGTGTATGTATATACAGATAGATAGATAGATAGATAGATAGATAGATAGATAGATAGATAGATAGATAGATAGATAGATAGATAGATAGATAGATAGATAGATAGATAGATAGATAGATAGATGTTATTTAGACAGGCAGACAGACAGACAGACTTACACGTAACGATAAATTGAACAAAAAAACTGGACGATCTATCGTTCACGCGACAAATCGTTGTGCGTAACTGCAAAATTGCATAAAGATTGGATGATTGGACGATGACATGGAGACTCAGTCGAGAAATTAAGCGCCGCCTGGTGTTTTTTGTGCGGTCTCGATCAGATTTGAGTGAGACGAGCGGCAATGCAGAATTCCTTGAATATTTGCCACCTCGCAGAATTTAACTTCGGGCCCCTTTTTTATGATTGTGGCAGCTAAAGACTGATTTCATATTCGAAATCGGCGTGTCAAAATAGGCTTGGTAGTTTGCAAGGAGCCTGATTTGATGCGATATATATAAACTTAAGAAAAATTGATCGTCAAAGGTCATTTACTTCAATTTGCGTATCAAGGTTATCCAGTGTGTTGCCCGTCTACAATCATATCAAAGCTTCTACACGCAACACATTATGGCAACCTTGTGTCAAGACACTACTGTGTTAGTTTTTTTTTATGCACAGGTCCCACGAATGTCTGTGGAAAATCAAATACAAAAACTACAGATTATTAAGAGAGAGAGCATACGATGAACGATGAGTTATTTTTTCAGAATGTTAAAATCTTGATGCAACGAAAGACATTGTGATTAGAAAACTTTAAAATCTGAGAACAACTTTTACGAAAGAACTGCAAAAACTAAGAGACCTAAAATTGTCAGGGGCAGGATCTGATCACGCCCACCTCTGCAATGTGGTTGTGTGGGTGAAAATATTATTTCGCTTTAAAAGCCAGTCTTTTGTCCAAATAAGCCCCGTTTTCTTTTATTTCTTTTGTTCAGCAGCAGCACGTAGAATGAAAACAAATTGCCGTATTCGCAAAGGGACGTGGTGGCTTTATGACGTGGAAACTCCTCGACTGAAAGAAACTGGACTATAGATTGGAACGTGTAAACAGATTACATAGTTAGTTCAATAAAACGGACAGCTCTTGCATACGTCCAAACTGACAAAATTTATCGTTGCGTGCACCTGGGGCTTTACAGTGGCATTTTTTGCCGAAATCGCGCGATATCCTCGTTCATATTTTTTTTAAAGTTCCAAATATCATTAAACTCCATCGGTAAACTTCGGATGAGTTACAAAAAATGTGGTAGAATAAACTGAGATTTTGAATTATTCTAATCTTTTTTACATTAAAAAAGAGTAAGATGATAGGTCTCTTGATTATGCGTGATACAGCTAAAGGTGTTGTTGTTGTTTTTTATTCGCAAAGCATGTGCAAAACAAAAAACACAAAAAAAACCCTGATAAGTTGGTCTATAGGCCTATATATTATAGATGAGTAATTATTATTAATTCAAAAAAAAAAACAAAAAAAAAAGTGTGCAGCAGTCTGGAAAATCAGATTGTGCAGAAACCGGCCGAACTGACACAAAAGCACACAGATGATGAAATGTCGATAGAAAAGCAGCCTGAAAGGTCTGAGTACACGTCGACCCTCGTTAAGCCACCATCCTTGTACGAGCATGGAGTTGGCGAAATCGCGGGGCTGGTGGTTTAACGGGATTCCTCTCTTAGAATTATAGCCCCAACTGCCCAATTAAATGACAAGATTCTGTTGTGTGATCTGTTTTGTTTTTGATAATTGTTTTATAGCGCTCGCAACTGCAGAAGGTCATAATATTAAATTTATAAGAACACGGGACACATTAAGCATTTTCTGTTTGGTAGAAATCAATTTGAAAATTTGCCCGGTGGCGGCTGAAGCCTACTCTTATTTATCGATTTTAGGAACCCAAAGGGATCTTAAACGTGCTCAACTTCAACAAGGGACCTCCGAGATTTTTTTTGCACTTATCCTACCAACTGAAAATATTTAGTGTGTCCAGCGCCGTAAAACACTTACCCAAATTTATTTTTTTTAAATTGGAACCCGAGACCTATTGATTATGAGAGGTGAACACCGTACCTTCTAAACCACTAGACTCACCGGAGGAGGGCTTCGACCGTGCCTGTCATGGCCAGACAGGCTGAGAAGGACATAACGTTCCAATAAAAAGATGAAGATACTCACTTTAACCCCCCCCCCCAAAAAAAAAAAAAAAAAAAAAAAAAAAAACACCACAAAAAACAAACAACACAACAACAAAAGGCAGAAAAAAAATATTTCCAAAAACAAAAACAAAAAAACAACAACAACAACAACAACAACAAAAAAAAAAAACCCAACTAAAAACAACTCTGATTTCTAGAAATTAACATACCAGTTCCAGGGTGTGGGAGTGATATTATGTAGCCTTGTATAGAATAACCTTGCGGTGTGTGCAGGCCTTACGGTCAGCCTTGAATGCATTCTTGCAGTAGACCATCTGGTAAACTGAGGTCAGTTACCTGGGACCTACTGCAGACCCCATTCCGTAGACCGTCAAGAGGACCGACACCAACTTCTCTCTCTCTCTCTCTCTCTCTCTCTCTCTCTCTCT
>NW_004797689.1:178512-180198 GCF_000002075.1 Aplysia californica
CCACCCCCACCCCTGCATTTAACAATGATTTGATGTTTTGGCAATAATTAGGATTGATATTTACTTTTTTAAAATTAATTGGCAAGGGATGTAGTGGCCATGGTACGTGTGTTCTACAGCAAAAAATATGGCAGTTTAGCCTTCGAATCAATGCATCTATGTGTGGGTGCATAAGTAAAAATTTACCCAGTATTTTGCGTGCGCAAAGCGAAGCCCGGTCAGAATGAACACTTGTATAGATAGGCAAGCAAATGAATGGATAAATAAAAGCGTGAGCTTTTCGTGGTACGACGATGACGTCTCGAGTACATTCTTCCGGTTACCAAAAATTGCGGGAAATCGCTGATTCCGCGCCAACAAAGGAGGGGCAGAGAAGAGACAGCGGAACATTGATAAGTGTTGGAATAATCTTGGATTTGCATCTAAATACACGATTCTGGTCTGATCATTGTCTGTTCACTTGATTTTTCTTCGGAATTTACGTTATATTGGGAAAATGGAGCCAGGATTTGACGATGCTGGAGTTTACTACAGTGATAACTTCGGCACTGAAGACCAAGCAGATGAACAACAGATTGACAGACAGCAGGTGAAGCGTCGATTCAAGCAATTCATTCGAGAATTCCATGAGGGAAACTTCTCCTACCGTTACAGGTATAGTACCTAAGTTAGATCTAGAATTTAGATTAGTGTAGATCTACATTCACGACACCCTGAATCATCCACCATTTGCACAGAAGAGGCATGAAGGCCGGCTCTGTTTCTCCGAAGCTCGTGAAAATAAACTTTTGATTCAAGAACTCTTATTAAATTTCTCTGAACTGTTTACGTTCTCGAGATTTGTTGGTTATTTGTGAGGAGTGGCCCGCGTGTGAGTGTGGTGTGGGTACGCGCGCATGTGCAGGCCCTAGATCTAGATTAGATCTAGATCTAGATATATATCTAGATTTAAAATCTAGATCTAGATCTAGATCTATAAGGTGTGAATAGGAGGGAGGGGATAATGGTCAGCTGTAATGGGAAAAAACGATTTTCTGTAGATCTAGAAATCTAGATCTAGATCTAGATCTAGATCTAATTCTAAATCTAGACCCTTAATTTTATCCTTTCGCTTTCTTGTTCTCTATTCTTGCTCTGTGCTTTCATCCATATCAATCCCCCCACTTAACTACTAGATCTAATGCTTAGATTCTAGATGTAGATCTAGAATCTAGCTCCAGGAGTCAGAATAGGCTTATTTTATTATTCAAACTTTGCAAATATTTCAGAGATGAGCTGAAACGTCAGTACAACCTGAAACAGTTTTGGCTTGAAGTTGAACTTGATGACGTTGGAAGTTTTGACGAGGCTTTGGCTGAAAAATTGTTGAAGCAACCAACAGAACATCTGCATTTGGTAAGTACGGCTGAAATTTTCTCAATTTCTAATGAACTAATTACTAATTGGGTAAAATTTAGTGAGTTCTTTTCCCTGTAATTAATTCCTGATGACTTGATTTTTTAAAATATGATATTTCTCCTGAGGGAAGTGGCTATCCTCACCCTGGATGAGAATTATAAAAATACGATCTAGAATCGAAGTGATTATTCGGACTCGAGGCCGAATATGAAAAAATGTTATTCGGACTCTGGTTCTTGTCCAGCATGACATCACTTCCGACTTCCTGTGACTCGTGACTCCGGCTTC
>NW_004797689.1:180540-187804 GCF_000002075.1 Aplysia californica
CGCGCGCGCACAACTGATTATTATTACAATAAGCTAGTCTTGACGTAGATATACGTAATGAATTGTGCGCTGGTCAATGGAATCAAAAGTTGCCGTATGCTCAGCTCTACACAGCAACACAACTTTTTCTTGGTAAACAATCGAGATGACACAGGCTTGTGTATTTGAACGAATCGGTCTTTTTTTTTTTTCACAGCTGATAATATGCAGGTGCCAGGTGGTCTGCTAATCTTAAATTTTACCAGGGGTGAGAATATAGTTGGTCTTGTGGCAATAAGCATGTCACTGAAAAGTTGCAGAATGTCATTGATCTTGTTGATTCTAGAGATAATCTTTCTCTAGTCTAAGAAGGAAAGATCTTGATTGCCACTGGTTAGTTCGTTAAGTTAATTGGTGACAAAAGTGACTCGATTTGCATAAATCCAGTCTCTGACCACTTCTTCTCAGTGACATTTATCGTTTTCGGCCTTGTTAAAAACATAGACTAAAAGGTACTTTTAAAAAGTTATTGAGCTTTTCCCTCTTTATTTTTATTTTTTGACCGGTAGTTTGAAGATGCTGCTAAAGAAGTTGCAGATGAAATCACAAGACCTAGACCTGAGGGTGAAGAAGAAGTGGAGGATATTCAGGTGATGCTTACATCTGCATCCAATGCTTGTGGCATCCGTGAACTGAAGGTTTGTACCTCTTGTTTTAATTTTCAACTTTGTTATTCGTCAGAATTTTGTAATTAAATCCACTTGGGTGGATTTCTGAATATGTGTGCATTTTATTCCCTGAAGAAGAAAAAATAATCAGTCACTCACTTTCCATAGAGGGGTCTGAAAGCTTATTCCTGTGTGAAGTTCGTTTTTACAAAAAGCTAGTCAGGCACAACTTAGCCCTATGGCCCAATGTTCTCTCACAGGCCCTACAGTAATGACCATTTTATGAAAATATAGAGAGGCTTTCTCATCTGATGACCATTTAAATGTCTGTCACCGTGATTCTTATCTTTGAAATAGTCACAACTGTTAAATTTGCTTTTTTTGTTGTTGTATCTCCCTTTACTTTTCTCTTTAGGTCTCTCGTTCTTTATTGTCCAGGTTCTTTACTATTTTTAGCAGCAAAAATATTTATTTTTTAAAATTTCAGTCAGATCAGATGTCCCGCCTGGTGAAAATCCCTGGCATAGTTATTGCTGCTTCGGCCATCAAATCAAAGGCAGTAAAACTGGCAATTCAGTGTCGCAGCTGTGCAAATGTGTTGAACAATATCCAAGTGAAGCCTGGTCTTGAAGGATATGCTTTGCCAAGGAAATGCAATACGTGAGTCAAATTGTCTTTTATATCAAAACTATTTTGTTCGCATAAAAGTAAAAGCTTTCTCTCTTTTCCTGTCATTGTAATTTATTTGCTCATTTTGTTGGCCAATTAGATGTGCCAATATTAGTTCATGAAAAGACATTTAGACTTGATAGAAAGCCCATGGTAAGAAACAACAGATTTGGGTCTGTGACTGATGAGAGTCAGGGTTAGGTTGATTTAAATCAGTTGATTTTTTAACTTTAAATCAACTTGATTTTTAAAATAAAAATCAGTGATTTAAATCACTTTTTTTTTTTAAATTTATTTTTATTCAGTTTTTACATATTTCAACATTCAGAATTCCTTTCCTTGGTTTCTTAAAACAGATATAAGGTTAAGTAGACGAATATAATCATGTTTTAAAAGTCTGCTTTCCCTCCTTTCACTGTAAAATAATACAGTATTCAATTTACTTTTTTTTCCATAATTGAAATCAGAGCTGGGTTGATTTAAATCGGGTCGATTTAAATCTGTTGATTTTTTAAAAAAAAATCAGTGATTTAAATCACTTTTTTAAAAATGTATTCAGTTTTTACATATTTGAACATTCAGAATTCCTTTCCTTGGTTTTATTAAACAGATATAAGGTTTAGTAGACTAATATAATCATGCTTAAAAGTCTGCTTTCCCCCCTGTCACTGTAAAATAATACAGTATTCAATTGACTTTATTTTCATAATTGAAATCAGGGTTGGGTTGATTTAATTCGGGTCGATTTAAATCTGTTGATTTAAAAAAAAATTAAATCACTTTAAAAAATATTTTTTGTTTTTACATCTTTAAACATTCAGAATTCCTTTCCTTGGTTTTATAAAACAGGTATTAGGTTTAGTAGACTAATATAATCATGCTTAAAAGTCTGCTTTCCCCCTGTCACTGTAAAATAATACAGTATTATATACAATTTACTTTCTTTTTAGACAAACACAAGCGCGCGCGCACGCACACACACACTGTAATAAAATGCAAGTTTATCTATGCATAATTACACACACACCCTCCTTTACTTTTAGACTGACATTTTCTTCATTTTTTGTCTGTAGCCATAATTCACTGATATATAGCAGATTAAGGCTTTCTTTTGCGGTTGCTTAAATTAATCATAAGTTAAAATAAAGACAATGCATTTTGCACTAAAAGAACATACAACCAAAAATCCCAAACTATGTCGACATTTTTTTTAAAATAAAAAAAGTCACCAACCCTGATGAGAGTAAAATTGGGAAGAATGAGAGACTGCTTTATCAACTGGGAGGGAGACTTATCTACTAGATTGCATGTTTTTAAAAATGATGTCCGTCTTTTATTTGATTATTTATTAAAGATTTGAACTTTTATCAGGGAGCAAGCTGGGAGACCAAAGTGCCCTGTGGACCCATTCTTCATCATTCCAGACAAGTGCAGATGTGTTGACTTCCAGACCCTTAAACTGCAGGAAGCCCCAGAAGACGTTCCCAATGGAGAACTGCCAAGACATTTACAATTGTATTGTGACAGGTAAATGATTATTATATTCTTTGCAAAGGAGATGCAAATTAAGTGTTTCGAAAATATTTGTGGCCTGATTAAACTTTTCAATGGTCACAGGCTTTGCCAGATCGATTATCAGCTAACATCATCATTTTCCTTCTGTTGATTCTGTTGACAGCACTGTTGCTTTTTCTTTGCTTACGAAGTTTGACAGATAGATAAGCTTACTGTTCGTGTTTCAATTAATAGGTCATCAAAGATATTAAGTCACTGTCTTTATCAATATTGTTTTATGCCGTTATCTGCTCAAAGAAACATTCAGACTTCTCAGTAAAGCATTCTTTTTTACTCATTTTTTTGTTTTTCACTGCTGTCAGATTGGGGGGGGGGGGGTGAAATCTTATTGTTGATGAATATATATGGTTGTTATTTGTGAAGTGTATGGAATTGATGCATATAAGCTTTGTGGTTCTATAATGGTGTGAACCTGAAATTCTCTTTTCATTGGTCCTCAGATATTTGTGTGACAGAGTTGTTCCGGGCAACAGGGTCACCATCATGGGTATTTATTCCATCAAAAAGACTGCAAAACCATCAAAGGTTTGTGGGTTAGGAGCCTGTTAAAGAAATTTTTGAGTTTTGGTGTGTGGTTGTTTTTTTTTGGGGGGGGGGGGGGTAGTGTTTTTCAAAATAATTTTGTTTTTGTTGTTGTTGTTTTGTGTCACCAGTCTGTCGGGGGTTACCATTTCACTTTTTCATTTGTTGTCAGTATGTTACCAATTTAAGACCATCTGATTAGACAATATCTGTGGGTGGTTGGCGGGTGCTCTGGTGTGGTTTGCTTCTTCTTTCCTATCAAACATCTATCGTCCTTATCTCCACTTCTTCTTTTTTGTGTTTGTTACTCTCTTGTAACACCTCTAATCTTCTGGCGCTTATATGACCTTATGCAGTTGCGAGCGCCGTAAAACCTCTACTAAAACTAAAAAAAGACAAGATCTCATCCTTTTAAAGGAACGAGTCATCTACTCAATAATCTCTCCTTGCATTAAAATCAACAAGAAGTATCCCTGTGGGTTCTTTAAACAGATTAACCAAATTGCTCATAACATGCTGTAATTATCTTGAAATGTCTGATGTCCATCTCTTTTACTTTAGTGTTTCATGTTCTGAGGGATGGCCTGTGATGTGAATTTCTGAGACTTGAGATTATTATAACATATTACATGTCCATTTTGATAATTTCTACTGTTATGATCTTTGTGGCTTGGTTGGGGATTCTGTATGATCTGATTTCAAAAGCTATAATGGTTTTGAGTGGTTTTGTTTCTAATTTACACAGAGAAATACCAGAGACAAGGTCAATGTAGGCATTCGGCAACCATATTTCCGAATTGTCGGCGTGAAAGTGAACACAGAAGGCACTGGACGTTCTGCAAGCAACCCGTTGACACCCACTGAAGAAGATGACTTTCGCCGTCTTGCTGCCTCACCAAATCTCTATGAGACTTTGGCCAAGAGTGTTGCCCCTTCTATTTACGGCAGCCTTGACATGAAGAAGGCTATTACTTGCCTCTTGTTTGGGGGATCAAGGAAACGGTAAGAAAATCCTCATTTTCAGTATGTGTTAAGAGTTGGACCTGTTTCACACGCACACACCTTTATTTTAAAGATGCTGACTATCCACTACGGCATATATATTTGTATCTGTTGAGGGGGGGAGGGGGTAGTTAAGTATTTTTGACTATCTTATCCATTACATATTGTGGTTGTGCTCATATGTAAAAAGTATACTTTGATTGTGTCCTCAGTCTCCCGGATGGTCTTACTCGAAGAGGAGACATAAATCTGCTCATGCTTGGAGATCCTGGTACTGCCAAATCACAACTGCTGAAGTTTGTGGAAAGATGCTCGCCTATTGGGGTATGTACTTTGCTTCTGAAGACATTCTTAAAATAAAACATAGGGGCCTTGTACATCTAGCTCTCACTGGTAAAATAGAAGACAAATGTTACTGCAATTTATTTCTCAGAAAAGCTCTACAGACGGGTAATGGTGAAAGACCAGGATAATATACGGGGGGGGGGGGGTTAGAACATCCAGGCAAAGAATGAATCGTGAACCATGATCACTGCTGTCTGTCGCAGATCTGGCACTTGATTGTTTTAGTGTTTGCCCTCTTGGATACTGTGGATGGTTAAGTGCTCTTGTTTTTCAAAGTGCATTGTTTTTTATTCCCTTGTGAAATTTAGTTATTATGTTTTGTAAAAATGGGACTTATGATCTTAGCATAATGTGTCCTCTTTGTTAATGTTGTTCTACCCTGTTCATGCTTTTGTAATTCATTTATCAACTGTCTTGTAACTTTCTATTACACACTATTGGATTTTTTTCCATAGCTTGAGAGGCCATTTTACATGTCATGTGGTTGCTTAGAGGATGCCATTGAAAGGTACTTCTTTACTTTCCCTCTCTCACCCAGCACTAAATGACTGTTAGTGTGTTGAACTGCTTTTCTCTATTTAAACTGAAAGCAGGCATACAATACTTATCTTCCGTTATAATTTGCAGGTGTACACTTCAGGCAAAGGCAGCAGTGCAGCTGGTCTGACAGCGTCTGTGATCAGAGACCCCTCTTCGGTGAGTGGTTGATGGGTGCTCGTCTGTGGTTGGTTCTTTCTTTCAATTATTTATCGTCCTTATCTTCTCTTCCCCCATTCTCTTGTAGCATCTTAAATCTTTGGTACTTATGTGGGCCTAATTATGTTGCAAGTATTGTAAAATGCTTACCAAAACAAAGAGATCCTTCCTCTAAATTTCTTTTGTAGTGAGGCTTATTTCCCTCTGTTCAGTAGCTTTGTTGTTTGTTTGTTTTTTTAAGTAAGTGTTTTACGGCGCTCGCAGCTGCATACTGTCATGTGAGCGCACGGGATACATTAAACATTTTCAGTTGGCAGGAAATGTTGAATTTTGCCCCAAGTGGCGACCGAAGCCTACTCATTAATTTTAGACCACGAAGGGATCTTTAACGTGCACTGCTTGCACACGCGACCTCCAAGATTTTTCGCTTTGTCTGAGGAGGCTAGGTGTAGATCTCCTACCAGAAGATCAGGGGAGTGGCTGAAAGACAGCTGTAAGAAGGAGCCAAGGAGTAGCAGTAGAAAGGCTGCAGAAAGAGTGAGGAGCCCAAAGGAGGGGGTAGAAAGTGGAGACAAAAGCATAGAACAGAACATTGCTAGAGAGCAGGAAAGAAGGTGAGAGTGGACAGTTTTAGAGACGAAAATTTTTCCGCCGCTACCCTGATTCGAAACCGGGAATTTCTCAATTGTGTTCATGTTTCTCAACCTTAACTTATCCCTTGCCAGATCAAATCCAGTAATTTCTTAAAACCAGTGGTGAAAGAGAAAATATCTCTAAAGTATGTGAATGTTACATTTTAAAATTATCAGGACTGTTTGATATTCTGTATCTGGCTTATCATGTTCTTATGTGGTCTATTTTGCTTCATTCCTGTAATTTTCCTAGATTTTTGTGACCTTAATTATCGTAAGATGCTTTGGGTGATACTTTTGTTTCTATTAGCTTATGTTTTGTAGGCAAACAAAATAATTGTTTTTCATGTATTGTTTACAGCGAGGCTTTGTTATGGAAGGTGGCGCTATGGTTCTGGCAGATGGTGGTGTTGTTTGCATTGACGAGTTTGACAAGATGAGAGAGGATGATCGGGTGGCCATTCATGAAGCTATGGAACAGCAGACTATTTCTATTGCAAAGGTTAGCTAAACATTTTATACATTATATATCTATTATTTTTTCAAGGAAGTTCTGAATTTAGGTTATATTTATTCTGAAATTTTAGCTTAATACATCTGTTATGAAGAAAAGTTTTTGCCAAGACAAGAATATGATTGAAAAGCATGTCCATTTATTGATTCTTATGCAGGACACTTCTTGTCGGGCTCTATTTTTAAATATGTAGTTTAAAGAGCTTTTGTAGTATTATTCACACACACCCTTTCCTGGGGGGGGGGGGTTGTGTTACTTTCCATTATAACTCTGGTTGAAGCAAAAATAGTAGCTTTTATCTTGTTTTTGTTTGAACTGACAATCTACTAAAGGCATTTTGTAAATTGTTTTTGAACATATTTTTGTGTTCTAGGCGGGCATCACGACTACTCTGAACTCCCGTTGTTCTGTGCTGGCAGCTGCCAATTCTGTGTTTGGTCGCTGGGATGACACAAAGGGTGGAGAAAATATTGACTTCATGCCAACCATTCTCTCAAGGTTTGACATGATCTTCATTGTGAAGGATGAGCATGATGAAGCCAGGGACATGGTGAGTTCTTGCTCATGTTAGATAAATAAATCCTTATGAATGAAGGAAGATTTTTTGTTGTTGCTATTTTGAGTGCTGAAGTTTGCTTCTTTATCTCTCCCCCCCCCCTTTT
>NW_004797689.1:188141-243102 GCF_000002075.1 Aplysia californica
TCTCTCTCTCTCTCTCTCCCTCTCTCCCTCCCTCCCTCTTTCTCTCTCTCTCTCCCTCTCTCTCTCTCTCTCCCTCCCTCCCCTCTGCTGTACATCATCAGTAAGACTCCTCATGTTGAGTTCTTTTTAAACTGCTTAATGTCAAGCCCATTTTTATTGGTCTGCTCAACTTTTAGATTACCCATTGCTCAATTGTTTCTTCCCACAGACTTTAGCCAAGCACGTCATGAATGTCCATTTGAATGCTTTGCAAACTACAGAGGAGGCGAAAGAAGGAGAAATTCCTCTAAATACCCTCAAGAAATATATTGCTTACTGCAAAAGGTGTGCTCTTCTTTTGTGATCATAATCAAAGTAACACTTGATTTTGGTTTGATGTTGTGGTCAGTTTTATTTGATTGGGTTAGCTTACCTAGATCAGTTCCATTATTGCTCTCTTTGCACAAATACAGTGATAGTTGGTAATGGGAGCCTCTGTTGATTTTCTCTTTTGTCAGGTTATGCTTTTTCCTATTAATGTGTTGTACTGCTTGTAAAGGAAGGTTGCATATTCAAGTTTGTTTGGTTATTGTTGAGTGGTTTTCTCTTTTCATTTGTTGTATATTGTATTCGTTTGACATCTTTCTTCTGCGTTGTTTTATATCAAGGTTTTTTTGTTTTTGTTGTTTTTATTATTGTTATACATTTTTTGTTTTTCCTTTCTTCAGCAAATGTGGACCTCGTTTGTCTGAGGAAGCAGCAGAGAAACTCAAGAACAGATATGTACTTATGAGGAACAGCGCCAGCGAATATGAACGTGAAACGGGGAAAAGGATCAGCATTCCCATTACTGTGAGGTGAGTAGATTGTTTTTGGTGAACAGAGCAGAGATTTTTTAAAATATGATACTGAAGCACACTTGGATCCTTGGGCTTTCTTTCCCTTCCTCCTACCCCGCCTTTTTAACATGTTTCATAATTGATTTGCATCAAGAGTCTAATTTCCAGACCTGCTAGCCCATAACAGTGTGCCATGTCAAAGGATCAGTTAAGTCTCCCCAGAATTTCTGCTGATCTTAATAAAGGGCCTGATTTTCATTGAGTGTATACCATACTTTTAATTCACCAGTGCAGAAATATTTGTTTTGTTTTTTAGTTTATTTATTATTATTAAACAATTAACTTTAGATTATTCAGCGGGGCTTTGTAAGCTGTTCTAGTTTTTCTAAAAATTTGCAACTTTTGGGTTCTGACATGTGACATCTCTTTTGGCTTATTGGTTTTTAAACTGGCAGTGTCAGTTTGTTTGTTTGCATCGTTCAGATTGTAAGGATATTTGAGATCACCTTTCTCATATGTTCCCCTTCATCGTCTGGCCTAACTTAATGTTAGGAGATTTGCACGTCAATTCCTGGTGTCACTTGTTGCTGCTCTACTCTTCTTTCTTTTTTTCGTGTTTTTGAAGAAAAATGTCTTTTTATATTGCTCTCTATTCAAATCCATATTATGTAAGAAACTTCTCAGTCGCTGCATGCATGTTTTTGCTCAGATTCTTTCCAAAAAATGTTAGTCCCCCAAGGTCGCAGAAATCCCCACGGGCTAAAAGCATCATGCTAATCGATAGAATTCGTTTGTGTAGCAAAACACTAGCCACTCAGTTTTAAGTACTGTTTTTGTTTTTTAAGGGAAGAGAGTTGGTATCTTCTTTCTTTAAAAAAAAAAATTGATAAATAAAAGTATGTTGTTGCTTACATTTCTTTTCAGACAACTGGAAGCCATTATCAGGATTGCTGAATCTCAAGCCAAAATGAGGCTTTCACCATTTGCCACAGATGCTGATGTCGACGAGGCATTGAGGTTGTTTCAAGTGTCTACACTTGATGCTGCTACTTCTGGCAATCTTGCAGGTGGGTTTATTATGTATCTGCCATTTAATGACAAAAAATATAAGCTTTTAACCCTCTGCGTGCGTATCACGACCATGAGTCGTGATCCGACATGAGAGTAGAAACTATACCGTTGGCATGATAATAGCCATTTTTTAAACTGCTGGTGACTACATTACACCAGTGCAACATTTATTAGTGCATTTCGCAGTCGGGGATCGGTTGGGAGTGTTTTATCAGCAATTTTCTGGGATATTGTTTACCTTTTTCAAAATGTCGGATTCGTCAGCTCATTTAGACACAGATTATGTTGAAAATTAGCATTTTTCTAAAATAAACCTAGCACTGGGGGGAAGTAATGGTGAAAATGGCTTTGCGCTAAGACGGTTAAATACAGTGGAGTCCACTTCAAACGGGTCCTGGAATAACGAAAAGTCTGTTATAAAGACACTATACTAACATCCCATTTTTTTCCATTTTTTATCTTTGTAAATAGAATACTGCTATAATGCAATCAATCACACGAGTCAGTTATAGCGGAATGTTGCTGTGCACAGCGCATATGCCAATTATACAGGCCAGAAGGAATGAATGGGGAGGGTGTGGCATCTGCAGACAAGCAGAATGCATCGCGTGATAGGCCAGCGAAGTCTCAATTATCTAGGCCTACCATGTCTCTCACTTCTCTGATGCGGGGATGGAGAGGTCACAGTGCCGTGACTGATGGAGCTAATGTGTGGTGTGTACCTATTGTGCACAAGCAGACGGAGCGCACCGCAGTTTTTTTTGGGGGGGGCACAGCGGGCGAATTAGCCAAGAGCCCTTTCTTTCTGGTTGCCAATGTCGAACTGTCAACATCGCTAGCGCTAGAGAAAGAAACCTGGTTCGATTTTTTAGATCAAGTAAGACCTAACGGTCATGTTAAATAAAATAATCATCAGGGGAGATAACAAAATGAAAGAACAGAACACTAAACTCATAGATTAGGCCTACTTGAATTTATTGCTGGATCCCTTTAACAAGAATCCCGCTATAACGGACATTTCACACCAGTCCCCTCCATCTCGTTATAACAGAATTCCACTACTCTATTTTTTAAATTTGAAACCTCCGTATAAGGATGGGTGGTTGGTCGGGTTAGTTAAATAGATGGTGATGTAGTTGAGTTAACCCTTTGGGTATATTGCTAAATGTTCACCCTGCACTCCAATATATTGAGCTACGCCCAGGGAATTCTTAAGTGGAAGTAGTATGAAATATTATTAAGCTTTTTCTGTTAGGTTTTTATATTCCATACAATTATCTGATGTAACGGTGGGCTTGGCTCTTCGTTATATGATCATAGATCTGTTGAGATTACCACATAAATTAAGCTTTTGCGTTAATTTTTTTGTTTGTTTCGCAGGAGCGGAAGGCTTCACAACTGAGGAGGATCGGGAACTGCTTGGCAGAATTGAGAAGCAGGTCAAGCGCAGATTTGTCATCGGTTCTCAAGTATCTGAGCATGCTATCATCCAAGACTTCACAAAACAGGTAAACTTTTTAGTCACCTGAAGATGTAGAGACATATTTTTTCTTTTTCCTTTTATTTTTTGCACTCGTTAACCTCAGCAATGCTTCCAACATGGATGGCTGGTGCCTCTATAAATAAATCATTGATGGTCAGGTCAGTTCAATGTTTCCATTGCCTCCATGTTCCTTTTAAGGGCATTTTTTGATTAAATCATTGTCTGACTGAGTAGAGGAGGGGAAAGTTGTATGGTTTTGTTCACTGCCTTGGTTCATGGAAGGTTCAGAAGCAATCCCGTCTCCACAAGAATCTTATCCTCATCCAAATAGGGATCGAGACTATGGGTCATGGCCATGTGCTGTGGTAATAATGTCGACGAGTAAGATAACAAATATTATAACACAAGAAATTTATGAAAAACTGTTTTGTACATTACCGAATCAGTTTCGGAAACAAGAAGCAGGGGAATGCACGCACAAAAAAATAATCCACAGCAAAGAACACAAAATAGTTGCTACTGGTATCTCCTTCCCAGAGAGCAGGTATTCATGTGCTAAGGGTCAAAGGCTGGACACAAAGTGGCTGGTGCGCATCCCATACGGAGCGCTAGACCGGCTGTTGAGTTAAAATAGAATATGATGGTACAGACTCTGGGACCAAGTCTTTGTAACTGCCTTCTGCAAGTTTGTTTCGATGTAAAAGCTATAGGGCTGCATCTTTTAAATAATATTTTTTCCCAGTGAATTTGTGGATTAAAAAAAAATAAAGACCTACCTTAACTCACAGCTGTAATATTTGTAAGTGTGTAGTTTTATGTGAACAGAGCAGTTCATTGTAATTCAGTCCCCATAAATAAACTTTGTCCTTTACTACTGATTAGGTACCACAAACCAAAATTTCAAAGTGCTTTGATCCAATATGTGTTTGTTGCATCATAAAGAACTATGCAACCCATGAACTTTGGTGTTTGAATTATAGAAATTTGACAATTAATTTAAAAAATGACAGGCGTTTGAAATTCGTGGACGTAAATTTTTGGCAACTTTAAAATCACGTTTAAAAAAGTGCGATTTTGTGAGTTCACAGAAAATTTATTGAGGTACATAAAGTGTGTAGAGGACAATCAGAGTTTAAATAAAGCCAATACAGAGACTTAAAATTGGGGGGAAAATTACTGCATAATGTTAATTCAAAAATGCTAAATAGACTGATTTCAGACATCAATAAAATGGAGTTATTGCTTTAAAGAAATGACACTCGCAGAACATATTCACAGTAATTCAAATTCATAGCCCATATTTTTTTCAGACTTCTGGCACTTCAATTTAATCAGTTATGCAACCACAAAAATGGGACATCTGCCAATTTTGCGCTATAAACAGAAAATCACAACACGGTACATATGGCCTGAAGATTTTTCTGAATAAAATCACAAAAAAAAACATTGTAAATGTATGAAACTTTCCATGCCAATGTATTTTTGGGCCAGGAATCCATTTGTGATAACATGAAGCATTACAATGATATGAGGTTAGATAAGAGAAAAAATAAGAAATTATTCAGCATAATTTCTACAAAATCATCTATAACTTCTACAGAACAAGAAGAAAGACTCCCTAAAGCTTTACTCCTCTGTGTTTTTGGGCCGGGAATCCATTTCTGCAATCAAATCTTTGATAAAAATGAGGCATTAATAAAGTAAATATTCAACAATGACAGATCAGATACACTAACACACACAAAAACTCCTCAATTCTAATTACTTTTTTTTTAATTGGGAAGAATCTCAAATCGATTTTTTTTCCTCAAAAATATAAAATTGGGCAGAAGCTCCCACCCGAGCAGAGCCCATTTTTGTTTCAAAACTTATTTTTTTTTCTCAAAAAATATAAAATGGGCAGAAGCTCACGCACGGGCAGAGCCCATTTTCAAGTCAAGGGCCAGGACAATAATTTTGGGGAGAGGGTGGAGGAGACACAAGTTAGATCTGCAACAAAGTTCAAATTCCCCATGGCTCATTAATCTTTTTTTTTTTTTAATGGTTCTATTCAGGAATGGATCTAGCAATTCTAACGGTACCAACTTATTTGAAAATCACGAATTATGATGAATGAGGCTCTTAAGTAGGAGAGTCCATTTTCAGCAGTAAACCAGCCTCTAAAAGTTATGTATAAAAAATAATTCAATTTGTGCCGGTACTTGTTTCATGAGTCGATATAGATAGTGGCAAAAAGAAAACAATTCTATGAATTAGTTATCAAAGATTTTGTCAGATATTTGCGATATTCAAGAGAATTTATTCATTCATCAATAAACAAATGCCAGCTGCACCCCCTTCACAGACGAGTTCATCAAGCTTGTTATGTTCTTTAAAAAGAGGTTACCATTACGGAGTCATTGGTAGAAAGAAATGGTCACGTTACCAGAAGATAACACTAATTTTGAATAACTAATATCAAATTGATTAAGATTTCACCATATTTTCAAGAAATTTAAGCTTCTTTTTGTATCCAAACCAGATTTACAACAATACTGTGTACTGAATTAATTACAGGACGCACTGAATGAGACCACCCGTTCGCATGTTTGCAATCTCGGCTTCCAGCCCTAGATCTAGGTCAGGCAAAGATTGATGACTTTATGAAGAACCATGTAACACTATAACAATCTAATTAAGAAAATCAACTTAACGTACATCTCCAGAATATCCATATCCATGATTGGAGGCACAATGCAGCCTTTGAAATGCACTTATGTACGTGAATAGAGCGTAAGCGAAAATAGGGGCACGTAAATAATTCTTCGCCATTGCTGAATCAAGCGTGTCGCCTGAGAGAGGACAAGCATGTGTGTTTACAAAAACAAACGGCACTAAACGGCTGTTGGACCAATCGGAGTCATTTTTGCGCACGATTCCCTTGACATGTTCTACTTTTGTGTAATCCAGGGTTCTTTCGACCAATCGTTGGTCAGACTTGGAGATTTCCATTCTAAAAATAGATTCCGAAACTCCCAATATTTCTGGGTCAACATCTAACTTAAGCAACAAGCGCTAGGCACCGTGTGAAAGCTCATTCTTGCACTCTTTGTTTCGTGGCGATAGCAGTTATAGCCGCTTAGCTCGAAAGCACTATGAAGCGCCCTCAGTTTTTGTCGCCACGGCTGGCATGAAAATAGATGCGAAAAATGCATTCCCGGGCATTTTGGTGACCTTTTAAGATAGCTTACTAAACAATATCTTTCTTTGCCGTCCACAATAGTTTGATTTTAGCTAAATACAATGGTTGAACTGACTTAGTTCAAAACGGTGTGAAGATTGGTGTCAAAGGAGATGAGTTATGGATGATTCAAAATGGTCAAATTTTGAGCTTCCTACACGCTTTCAACTTGGCAGAGGCGGGGGGTTTGGGGTACCTACGCTGATCTGCTTTCATAGTGCTAGTTCCCCTTATATTGTACTGCTGGTGTTGTACCTATTGTGTGTAATAAAATCACTGGCGTCTGTGGTGTAGGGGTTTTAGTTCATAGCTCACACAGGCAGAAGACCCGAGTTCAATTCCCAATTCGCGAGAATTTTTTTGTAGTATCTTTTTCTGCTGCTGACCCAGAGTTTCTCCTGACAAGCAGGGCGGAAGCTCACCTGCTAAATTATCAAAATTATGGGGCATAAATTTAAAAACTGCGTTAAGAGGGCTTCAGAGGGTGAAGAGTTTGAGAGAGTGATTGTTAGATGTTTATTTTCTTTCCAGAAATACCCAGAGAGAGCAGTCACAAAAGTTCTGTCACTGATGCTTCGCAGAGGAGAGATTCAGCATCGCATGCAGAGGAAAATGCTCTTCAGAGTGAAATAATATGTATAATTTGTGATCCGATTGTTTGTTTCTGGCTGTTCATATATTGCTTAAATTTTGTCGCATATAATTGTTTCTGTATTATGTAGTGTTTCTACTTTACTCATTGATCTTAAACGGTTACAGGACAGACCCATACATGTATTTGCCTCTGGGCACAAAAATGAGCATTAACATGGCTCACTTTTTTTGTCCCCGAGGGATGATGACCAAGTGATATTTTTTGTGTGTGGGCGATAAATTTGAAGATAATCCAAATACAATAGAACATGGCTATAGCGTGACTTTAGGTTCCAGAAGAAAAATCCCACTGTAGGCGAGTTCCCGCTATTGGAATGCAAATGGGAAATTACCGAAAAATTTCTAAGCATCCACATGATTACATCCCTTCCATATCAATAAAATTTGCTCTTTAGATTAGTCTTTCTTTTCTTGTCAGCTTCGTCGATTATCTCGGCCTTTAATTCGAGTGGGAAGCATTTAATTTAGTCTTTGTTGGAAGCCATCTTTTCCTCAGTTTGTGGAAGTAAGAGAATAAGTCACGACATTGCTTTAGCAGAGATGAATGGTGTTGAATCATGAATGTAACTCTGTGGGCAACTTTTAAACCCTCTGCACTTCTTTCATACCATGTTTCTCTAGGTTTTGCAATGGCTGTTGTCCGTGATGAGCTGATGATATTGTATTATATGCTTTGGTATTTTTTGTTAGAACAACTATTGTCATTTCATGATTCCTCATTGTATTATAAAGATATCGGCATCTCTCTTTTGATTGTGTATTTTTGAAGCCTAGTTCTTCATTGATGATAAATAAAAGAATACAATAGAATTTTCCTTTTTGTATTTATTTATGTGTGCTGTGTGATATTTTTTGCTTTGTGCAGGTTTTGGTGTTAAACTTTATGGAGCACCATTAATTTCAGTTATGTTGTTTTATATCAGTACAGTAGTCTCCGCCTAAGATCCCACCGCTTACGATCCCGGTTCACTTAAGATCCCGCTGTTTTAAGAAAACAGAATTTTTACTATACAAAAGTCACCCCTAAGATCCCGAATTTTGGATCATAATTTGCGGAACAAAAACGCGGGCGGGCACAGCCGATCAACCAAGTGTGAAAAGTTGAGATCAATGAACTGTCCGTAGCGTCAAAGATCAGTCACTATCGTCAATGTGATCACATACACGTAAAACTCGATGAAGCGATACAATGTTTGCCCCAGACGGGATCACACCGAGGTGTGAACTGACTGACTAGTTTATTTTCCCCACACATCGCACTCACACCTGAGCTCTCCCCCTAAACTTACATCACTCGCAGGGTGGGTAGGGCCTTCATGTTCGCTCCAGGCGCGATCACATCGAACTGTGAACTCTCCTTGACCATTGCAGCAGTTGTCTCTACTCCCAAATTTGCGAGACAGGCTGAATTTTAATTGGTGTGTAACGACAAAGGCTGTTGGGGAGGGGCGAACTCAGTCAGAGATGGAAAGCTATAAGTTTTCGACAGGTAAAGGGGAGGGGCAACTAGTTAAACGTAGATCTTGAGACTCACGAAAGGATAATAAGTGAAAATGGCATGCCACTATGCACTGTGATAGGTCAAGGTTAACCACTCTTTGCTCACCATATGTCATAAACCCACCAAGGTTTCACGTCAGTTCAATTTAGAGTGGAGGGAGACCATTTTACCGATTGTGAGCCTTAACATGGGTCATCGTGGATTCTTCAAAGGGTTCGTCGGCTAAGATCCCGCATTTCCTTGCTCCGGAGCACCGGGATCTTAGGCGGAGACTACTGTACATGAAAAGTTCAAGACCAAAACTAATCAAATGGAATTCTTTTAGAAATATGCTGTAGGCCTACAGTCGACCACAGATGAGTTGATTGGGGGGGTCCAAAATTTCCAATTCATCTATCATCTATACTTCAACTTAACTTTTGAAACCTGAAAGAAGAGGTGCTCTGATCTGAGAAAAAGATTAACTCAAGCGAGTTCAGCACAAGTGGAGTTGTCTGTAGTAGTGTTTTGTCTATGGACATGTATGGAGCAATTTCTTTCTTTCTCATTACACCTTCACAATTCAATAAGATTGCAGGCTGTGGGGATGTCCACTTGGTCCATGAGATATGGGCGGAATGCAAAGATATAGGCTTGGTTCATTGGTGTTTTGGTGCTGCTATTGTTTCTGAAGGATTTGGTATTCAGTGATGGTATGGAAGACAGTTGAAGCGGCCCACCTCCTGATTGATCTAAATTGTGTTAAACAATGGAGGGAAAAGGTGTTGTCAAGTCCACTGACAAGTGTTTTTCAAGAGTGTCCTTACACTCCACCACATGTACTTGTACTTGTACAGTAGAGTCCACTTTCGTTTGGTCCGAAAACAGTGGTAAACCAAAAGAGTATACCAGTACAGTGGAGTCCACTTATAAGTTATTATAACGAGTTCTGAAACAAGAAGTCCGTTATAAAGACACTATTCTAAAACCCTGTTTTCCCCCTTCTTTATCTTTGTTAAAAAACTTCTGCTATAGCGCAACCAGACAAACACACGAGTTGGTTATACTACAATACTAGCGGAATAGTGCTGCTGGTGTGCACATTGCTTTATAGGCTAATAATGAAAAACCTTGCCAGTTGAGACAATTGTTGATGATCTAGCGAAACAAAGAATGGGATAGCCCATGTGTGCCAACAATGAAGACCAGAGCGAATGATGTGGACAGTGGCGTGCGCAGACACGCTGAATACATCGTGTGATAGTGAATAGTAATAATAGTACTGATAGATCTAGGCCAGCCTAGTCTAGATTATCTATCTAGGCCTACAATGTCTCTCACTTCTCCGATGCGTGGAGGGAGAGGTCACAGTGATGTGATGGATGGATCGAATGTGTGATGTGGACCAGGCGTACCCAATGGCAAGCAAACGGAACGCATCGCAGGGTGTGGTGGGGTGAGTGAGGGGCAACACAGCGGGCGAGTTAGCCTAGTAGTGCCCTTTCTTTCTGATCGCCAATGCCGAGCTGTCAACTTCGCCAGCGCTAGAGAAAGAAACTTAATTCGATTTTTGATCAAGTAAAAGACCTAGAGGTCATTTTGAACTAAGTCAACATCAGAGGAAGTAACAAAAATAAATAAACAGAACACCAAACTCATATCATAGATTAGGCCTACTTTATTTTGTTCCTTGAATTTATTACTGGATCTCTTATAACGAGAATCCTGCTATAACTACATGTATAAGGAATACATTGTATTCCGCAACAATCCCCTCCCTCTCGTTTTAACAGGATTCCACTGTAGTATGAAATCCTCCTTGATTGTTAGTCTTCTTTGTCTTTGTAAGAAAATCATCGATGGGAGGGGGGGGGGGAGTGTTTTTTACGGCACGGCGCTAGCAACTGCACAGTACATATCATATGAATATATATGAGTATGAGAGCATGGGACGCATATTAAACGTTTTCAGTTGGAAGGAAATTTTGATCAATTTTGGACCACCAAAGGGTCTTTAGCGTGCATAACTTGCACATGAGACCTCCAGAAATGTTTCACCCTTATCCGAGAAGGCCAGGTGTTGTTTGATCTTTACTTACCATCATAGGATCAGGGGTGTGACTGTAAGAAGACAGCAGTTACAGTGGAACTCAGGATTCAACGAGGTCGCTGGGCCTGACCTAAAATCTCGTTGAATCCGAGTGTTCGTTATAGCAAACACTATGTTTTTTTGTAGATAATTACAGGCACCGAGGAAGAAGTATAGAGAAGTCACAAGTAGTGCCTGGAATGCCTGCATATTATGAGCTGTGTAAAGAAAGACCGGTTCGTTCAAATGCACACACCTGTGTCATCTCGATTGTTTACGAAAAAGTTGTGTTGCTGTGAAGAGTCTAGCATACGACAACTTTAGATTCCTAGCGCACAATTCATTACGTAGTAGTTCTACGTCAAGACTAGCTTATCATTGTAATAATGATCAGTTGTCGAGGGGGAAAAAAAAGACTGACGCGTTAGTATCTGCGACATTCAACGCCCGGACCGCTAGTGCGCCCCGTCCCCAACACGCACCCACAGTCACACGTGTGCAGGCCGCCCATCCGACCCCGACACAAGCCAGAGTAGACACGTGTGCGTGCCAAAAACGCATGTGTTGGTATGAAAAAGGCCGCTGATTGGTCGCATGCAATCGGCTAAGTGAATAATGGCTCACGATGCAGGTGCTAAGGATGGTTTCCGGGAATATATAAAGTTCGTTCTGGGAGAAAAATGAGCGAAGCCACGTCCCCAGGGGCTGTTCACCCTGGAAGCAACCTCGTTGAATCCGAGCACGCTGATTTAAGTTCTCGTTGAATCCGGGTTATTTTTTTTAAAAATTGATTTTAAAGAAGACGAAAAACGGGGAATCTATCTCATCTCGTTGAATCCGAGAAGAAGCCAAGGAGTTGCAGAGGAAAGAGCCAGGAGCTCAGAGGAGCGGGTAAAGGGGTAGGTAGGGATGGAAAGTGGGACGAGAGCAGAAAAAAAAAATGAAAGAAAATTTTAGAGAAAACTATCCGTCACTCTCCGAATTCGAACTCGGGACCAATTGAATGAGAGGCGAACACCGTAACTTCTCCACCACGAGAGTCTCCCCATCGATCTGTATAAAGATCCCATATATCTGAACCGAAAAAGGTGTCAAGGGTTATGTTGACTAGGTTCTAAATCTTCACTAGACTCGAGCAACCCTCAACGTAGAAAATTCTCCAAAATCGTTCTTTTTCGAGTCATTGTCCGATTCCTTGTCTTGTCCCATTTCTCTCACTCATCTCACACTTTTAATTTTTTTTATTAAACCCCCAAAAACACGTTATCTCGTCGTAGGTATTTGCAGTTGAGGATTCACTCCTTGACTGACTGAACCGGGGGGGGGGGGGATTATATATATATATATATATATATATATATATATATATATATATATATATATATATATATATATATATATATATATATATATATATATATATATACAGTCGAACCTGCCCTGACGGCTACCTCTATAAGACGGCCACCTGTATATAATTTAACTGTGTAAAACGGGCACCTGTCCAACGCAGCCGCGGCCACAATAATTTAACACACAACCCCTATCATACTAAGCAATAATACCTGTCTAAGACAGTCACCTTAGTGACTTCATTACGTTTTGTCATAAATTGTGCATTGGCCCCTGGCGTTGTGGGCGAGCCGTCATAATTCAATCATCGGTAGTCCCTCCAACCGATTATGTTGCGTAGGCCCCTCCCACTGTTGACCAATAGCAACCAATTTTCAGCTGCTGGTGAGGTAAGCGTGTGATCCCTCATAACCCATAAGCCCTGCCCAGAACTCATACACAAATCGTAAGTGAGATGAGAGGTTACTGTTTACCCAGTCTGTAACAAAGGACGTCAACATGAACTTGTTACAAAAGCGTCCCTCGTTCTCCGAGTGGTGGCGACCCATGCGTTTGTTTTAACATGGCACTCGGTCTTCCTTGTCTGATACATTTCGTTTTATTGTCACCATTGTGCAAAATCAGCGACAAAATAAAAATTACAAACAAAATACAAACCAACACCAACAAAGACAACAACAATGGGGTTACTTTCGATTGGGGCCTCAGATGGGAATGGTTTGTTTCCTTTATCTTGATCAGTCCTGCCTAAGATGGCCACCTGTCGTATACGGCCACTTTTCTACTTGACAATGGGTGGCCGTCTTACACAGGTTTGACTGTATATATATATATATACAGTGGAGTCCACTTATAACGAGTCCGGAAAAAACGAGAAGTCTGTTATTAAGACACTATTCTAAAACCCCGTTTTTTTCTCCTCTTTACCTTTGCAAATACAATACTGCTATAGCGCTATCAGACAAACATGAGAGTCGGTTATAGCGGAATATTGCTGCTGCTGGGCACAGTGCATAGGCCAATTATACATAACGTAAAACCTCGCCAGTTGAGAAATTTATTGGTGATCTTGCGAAACAAAGAAAAGGAGAGCCCATGTGCGTCAATAATGAAGGCCGGGGCAACTGAGTAGGGAGGGTGTGGCATGCGCAGACAAGTAGAACGCATCGTGTGATATGCCATCGTAAGTCTAGTTTAGATTATCAATGCCTACCATGCCTCTCACTTTTCCGATGCGGGGATGGAGAGGTCACAGCAATGTGATGGACGGAGCGAATGTGTGACGTGCGCAAGCAGACAGAATGCACCACAGGGTGTGGTGGGGTGGGGTAAAACACAGCGGGTGAGTTAACCCAGAGTCTTTTCTTTCTGATCGCCAACACCGAGCTGTCAGTCCACATCGCTAGAGAAAGAAACCTGATTCGATTTTTGATCAAGTAAGACCTAGAGGTCATGTTGAAACAAAATGTCATCAGGGGAGATAGCAAAAGGAAATAAACAGAACACCAAACTCATAGATTAGGCCTACTTTGCAGTTTCCCTTGAATTTATTACTGGATCCCTTATAGCGAGAATCCTGCTATAACGGACATTTTGCTCCGGTCCCCTCCCTCTCGTTATAACAGGATTCCACTGTATATATATATATATATATATATATATATATATATATATATATATATATATATATAGTAGAGTCCACAAACCTCGAAAATGAAAATCAGGAATTCTCTGGTATCTCGAACTTAATACTTGGTCCTGTTTCAGTTTCAGCTCCTACGTTTTCTTTGTACATGACATGTACATGTATTTACTTCACGGAGTTCCCGAGCGAACGGAAAACTCGAACTCGAACAAATCCATTTCGCATTCTCAACCTTTCTGGCCGGGGGTAGGTGTTTCTTTGTTATTGTAACAGCCAAAACGTGGTCCTTGTTTCACTACGAGAGGAGAAGGGGGGTTCGGGAGTGATGCTGACCCCCAGAATTCTACACTTCGCCTCATATCCAGCACCCTCCTCCTAGTATAGCAAATCGAGTGTTCTTTAGTATCAGTCTAGCATAAAGCACAAAGGTCCCAGTTGATTTCTTGACATCTTCTCTCATCCTCTCCTCTCGTTTCATGAAATGCAACGTCACTTTCAAGGCGAGTGAATTGTCGTGCCATGGTGCTTAATGAAGAAAAAAGTGATATGGACATGTGCTTTTTTTATCGTTGACTCATGGAATAGTTTGTTGATAAAGTTCCTTTTTGAGTTGTTTTCTTAATTTGTATGCATAGTTTATGTACATCAAGTGAAGAAATTATAAGTTGGATTTGCTCGACTCAAAGCCATACTTAACGTGCATTACGATGATGCTCAGTCATCATGTCCATTACTGTATGTAAATGATATTATTCTTTCGCTTATCCAACCCATTCATGGAACAGTAACACTTATTCCACAAAAAATTAAAACACTCACTCTCAAACAAAGTCTAAGAACGGAATATTACGGCTGTTTTGTCATCAATCGCCATATCCTGCATTTGGTGTACCCAAAGAATTAGTAGGTTGTGGTCACAATGGAGCACCATACTTTTTCGCCTATTTTGCTAGCGTTAGCGTTGCTATTGCAGTGATTGTTTTTAATTTCTCTACTCTTTTTTGTTTTTTGTTTTTGTAAAGTGTTTTACGGCGCTCGCAACTGCATAGGTCATATGAGCGCGCGGGACACACCTAATATTTTCAGTTGGTAGGAAATTTTGAATTTTGCCCGGGTGGCGGCCGAAGCCTACTCTTATCGATTTTAGACCACCAAGGGATCTTTAACGTGCACAACTTGCACACGGGACCTCCGAGATTTTTCGCCCTTGTCCGAGAAGGCTAGGTGTAGATCTTTCCTACCAGAAGATCAGGGGTGTGGCAGAAAGACAGCAGTTAGGAGGAGCCAAGGAGTAGCAGTAGAAAGGCTGCAGAAAGAGTCAGGAGCCCAGAGGAGGGGGCAAAGGAGGTGAGGGGGTGGGGGCAGAAAGTGGAATTGAAAGCAGACAACAGAACATTGCTAGAGAGCAGGAAAGGAGGTGAAAGGAGACAATTTTAGAGAAGAAAATTTTTCGGTCGCTACCCGGATTCGAACCCGGGACCTTTGAATGAGAGGCCAACACCTTAACCTCTAGGCCACGAGAGCCCCCTTTTCTCTACTCTATAGCGCTTATGATGGTATTTAATTTCTCTGCTTTAGTCTTTTGGCTAAATTAAAAAACTATTCACAACAGTTGCGCCTTATAATCGTAGTAAAACGGCGGCTCTGTGAACTTGTCCACGAAGCGTAGGTCTACCGGAAACGTGTGTGTGTTGAGTTTTCAAGCTTGAGTTTTCAGCGGGGAAAAGTGTTGTCAGCTACATCCGGCATGGGAGGCTGGGGTTTTTTGTACGGTGCGCGGTTTTGGTCAAATAGCTAAATGAGTGATTTTTAATTAGCTCTCACGCCTAATTAAATACCACCAGTAATTGGATCCCCCTCTCAAACAACTATTTTATGCACATACAATTGAATGTGCATAGCCAAATGTCTCTAACACGTTGCGCAGTTAAAACGGATTAACGAAAGGGACTATCATCTGCAGTGTGGAATTCTGTGTGCTGACAGCACCGCATGACTGGATCGCCACGAGTGCAATCATGCTGTGAGACTGTGAGACGCACGCGGTGCGGATGGCAAGAGGCGTAACTCTCTGTAAGCCAATGAAATGAGAGGAAAGGAATGACATACGTAGGCAGTGTTGCCATCCAGATTTTTAAGAGACTACTAAATTTGGAGAAAAAAATTCCACTAAATGGGACGGAAAAAAACTTAAAATTTTTAAATCTGCCTTCTATTGCATATTTATTCCTTAAAAAAAAAAAACTGTAATAGCTGGTTCTTTATCTCTGACCAGTCAAACATATTCATAATATATAGGCCTATTGTACATCTATGACTCTTGATAATCTTTAGACAGGCCAGATTTTAGACTGTTCTTGGTTTGACTATAGTCATCATTTTCGCATTTATTTATTTATTTATTTTTAATTTATAACGTTTTTACAAAAGATTGACAAAATTATTTAATCGATTTTATATGATTGTTGTAAGTAAAACAAATCAAAACAAAAACCACTAAATGTGCTGCAAAAAAACTAAAAAACTAAATCGACCCAAAAAACACTAAATTTAGTGGTAAAAAACTAAGAATGGCAACATTGCGTGTAAGAGTCGGCTGTGCACACGTGAGATTTTCTGCTTTCCACTTTCATTAATCTTCTTGCTTTCACACCGTCAACACGTCCATCAAGGTAGCTAACCACGTTAAATTTTTTATGTTTTTTTTAACCTTCCTTGATTTTCTCTCTATTTCTTTGTATTTGGAGCTTTCACGGACATGGCGAATTACGGAAATCTCGAACACTATTTCCAATCCCCGACGAATTCGAGCTACCCGCGTTTGACTGTACATCTTGTTTACTTGGTTGCCTAGCTATGTTATGTAGTCATCCGAGGAAACGAGCAGGTCGATTTTCAGGCGATGGATTCCTTGTCCCTCCTGTTGGGATCAACAGAGAACACCCTCTGGCAGTGGCAGACAGACTTATTTTAAGAATAACCCCCCCCCCCCCCCCATAAAAGTTGTACCACCAGTCTGTGGGAGGAAAAATGGAGCGAACAAATAAAGGCATGAATAGTCAAACCTCGTTATACCCCCACCCGTTGTATCACTAGCCCCTCTTACTCTTACCGCCATGTTTTGCCAAACGAAAAGGATTGCCTATTTACACATGTATTTATAAATATAGTATTTACGCCTTTACACTGCGATCCACCCATGTCTGAGTTACACGCTCTTTATAAAACTAAAGTAAATTTCCCCTGCATAACCGCCAGGGAATTGGCCGCCACAGATACACACGGCACACGACACCCTCTTGGTCAGGTGGCTGCTTGACAATTATCTTTCCCACAAACATCTCCGAGAGCTTGATCTGTTTTTAGTATGCTGTCGGTACATGTACATTGTATGGATTTGCTCTGATTATGAAAATTCTATTATTTTTAGGTTTTGATCAAAATCTTTTTTTTTCCCAAAAAGGATTGAAATGTCTGGTGAAACTTCAAAGGAACTGCATCCCCTCAGCCTGTGGGCAAAACATATCTGGTGTCGCCCGGTGACCAACAGGCTATCGGACGACAATGAGGCTTTGTGAATTAAATTCATAATACATGATGTATTAGGCCTACATTGTGAGGACTCGCGCTCAAGTCTACATGACCGGTCTAAGACGACCCAAAGACTGACGGGTATTGGGTCAAAGTCAAAAACACAAAACACACACACACACACACACACACACACACACACACACACACACACACACACACACACACACACACACACACACACCTAGATTTTACCTACCTTAAGATTAGGGGTGTGGCTGAAAGACAGCAGCAAGGAGCCATGGAGTAGCAGTAGAAAGGCTGCAGACGGAGTCAAGCCAAGAGGAAGGGGCAAAGGGTGGGGGGGAGGGGAAGTGCAGACAGTGGAAACGAAAGCAGATGACATAGCATGGCTACATAGCAGGAAAGGAGAACTCTTTAAAAAAAGAAATTTTCCGTCGCTGTCAAGTTTCAAACCCGGGACCTACTGAATGAGATGCGAATACCATATAACCTCTTGACCACGAGAGCCCCCTGACATCACAATATATACGTGTCCAAGTTCGAGGGGATGACTTGGAAGGGAGTTCCATTTTTTTGTCATTAGGAGGGTGACTGGGTGGGAGTCTATGGTTGCTATATAAACAAAGCATATGAAAACGTATTAGACAGAAATACATTGCCAGATGTAGCCTGCAGTCAAACACCGTTAAGATAGCAATCGGTGCCATCCCGTTTATACTACATGTACCAGCCCCGCTGTAACATCAACTTCTCGTCCCAGGTTTGGCGGTACAACGTCTTAACTAGATAATATAGATATCTAGTAATGGGCTAGAGACTAAAGACAATTAATTGTGACCAGGCCAGTTTTGATTCATCAAGATCTGTCATGCGCAAAGAAAAAAAACACCGAGTACATTAGCATCTACAACCCCAACTGAATTTTTATTTTAATAGATTGAAACAATTCTGCCGGATCGGAGGCTAGGCTATAATAGTATGTGTAAAGGACCATGCAGACACATAATTTCTTCAACCCGATACTCGTCAGTCCGCGGGCCGCTTCAGGCCTCTCACACGTAGGCTTCGTACATATAGTATGTATTGTGAGTCATCACAATAATAAACTCGTCACGGGCGCACGCCTGTCTTTTAGTCATCGGGCCGATATCGAGGTTTGACTGTACCGGTACTGTACATTATTTTATTTTTATGCTCACATTGTTTCTCTCTCAGAGAGAGAGAGAGAGAGAGAGAGAGAGAGAGAGAGAGAGAGAGAGAGAGATTATTTTCCTTAATTATTCTTTGTTAAAATTAATAGAATCGCATAATTTCACATTTTTGGGCTCAGTTTGCATAATTTCTGAATTTTTCTTGCATAAAACGACGGGGACAGAAGTATGGGTAACACTGATACACATGTTATTTGAGATGTTAATTTGAATATAAGTTGAGTCACAAAGTATTGACCGCTCACAGTAGAACATTAATTGCTATCAGGAGTTGCTCACCGTTTATAGGCCTAAGTGTGGGCCCCGGGACTTGGGGGGGGAGGGGGGGGGGGGGGGGAAGGGGGGGGAGATAATTTATTTCAAACATTAACCTCAATTTTGATATAGTGTCTTTACAGCTATTCAATGAAAGAATGCTTCAAAATACCGAAAAGTAATGAAGTTCACCATGTAGCTAATTGGGAACTACGCCCTTTCTGCCCACATTTAGCTTGTTCCGGAAAATAAGTCGAGTCATGAAATTTGACAGCACACAGTAGAACATTTTGCTTTCAGGGGTTGTTGCTCACCGTAGTAGGCTTGGGTCTACACGGTCAGAGATCGTATAAGAACGTATAGGCTTGGGTGTTGGGTTTGGGGGGGGGGAGGCAATATTTCATACATGATAAACCTCAATTGTTATAATATCTTTACAGCTTTTCAATGAATGAATGCTTCAAAACACCGAAAAGTAATAAAGCTCGCCATGTAGCTATTAATGAACTAGTCTACGCCCTTTCTACGCACATTCAGCTTGTTCCGGGTTTACGTACAAGAGCAACGGTTTTTCTCCTGATTTTGTACACCTAGGTTAATGCAATAGGTCGTTGGCCAAGTTGTACAAAATATCATTCGCCGCGGTTCTGTTTTGTTGTGGTTACAGTTCAAGATGGCCGCCTAGGCATACCGAGAATCCTTGAAGTTGTAGCTAGTGACTGGTTTCATTTGGGTTCTGAAGACTTGCAAAATGTCATTTCACGCGTTCAACAAATCAGGAGGAGTTCTCTCCAACGAAGAAGTTGTTGCAGTATGCAGAGCTTTGAAGTCAGACCATTTAAAGCTGCTTTGCTTACGAGAGTGTGAGATCGATGAAAGGGACTTGCACCGTATTATAAAGTTGACTGGACCATGCACTTCATTGCAACAACTCACACTTAACGTTGGGATTGTGACTAACTATCATCATGTCGAACTACTAGCACAGAGCATAAGAAAAAATAAGTCATTAACAGGTTTACAGTGAGTATTTTATCCAACCTCTACTCTTCAAATTCAACTATTAGGATTTTTCCAGATTTATTTTAAGATTTTTAAGTTAACGCGGCTATAGAGATACATTAATATAAGATGTTTGAGAGGCGATGGGCTTATGAAGAAATCGGGAGCCGTGGGAGACGGGGGGGGGGGGGGGGGGGATTAAAGGTGTTCAGGTTCAAATGACAATAAAGCCTAGCCTATCCATTATTAATTAGGCAAGCGCTATTTGTAACGCCGCATTCTGAATAGCTCCCGTGCTATTTGCAACGCCGCGTTCTGAATAGCTCCCGTGCTATTTGCAACGCTGCGTTCTGAATAGCTCCCGTGCTATTTGAAACGCCAGTACTTGATCTAGAATCTAGATCTAGATCTAGATGTGATGTAGAGTACATCCTGTGGTGCGATATACAGTAAGCTATCTTTTGTTGATATCTATGGAAGTTACAGGTCGATCTTCATGATTTTTTCACCAGAAGTTAGAAAAACTTCCTCTCTATACGGTGTAGCGCATTACTGTAACAGCAGTTTAAAATTTCTATATGTTGTGGTGGTGTTTGTTTGGTAACGTGTGTCTGGTTTGGTGCGCAAGGTTTCTGGTTTGGTGCAACATATCGTCTTGTTTGGTGCGCAATAGTACCATGTTTACAGCTCTAGATCTAGATCTAGCTCTTTTCTGACACTTTTCATCTTTCTCTATCCTTGCTTTGTCTTCTTTTCCTTGCAAGAAGTTCCTGTACTGACCATAATGGAAGGCCAAGGTCAATTAGGCGTGTTCTTTTTGGGAGCTGTGCGCCCCCTGACAGGAGATTTCCTTACACCTTGTGTATGTGTTTTGATAATGGATAAAAAGAAAGGTGCTGTGGACACAAGAAGGGGAAAGAAGAAAACAAGAATAAGACTATACCTAGACTAGTATTTTAGAAGGAAAAGGACAAAAAAGAAGAAGAAAAAGACGTGAAAAGAAGAAATTGAAAAAGAAAGGTGCTGTGGACACAAGGAAGTGAAAGAAGAAAACAAGAATTAGACTATACCTAGACTAGTATTCTTTAAGGAAAAGGGCAAAAAAGAAGAAGAAAAAGACATGAAAAGAAGAAATTGAACATTTTGGAGATTATATTTCCATATTAATTAATTTTGACATGAATACATTAACTTATCATCTTCCAATGGCAATATAATGCATCCAAATGGAAGGAAAACAGTCTGTTTCAGTGCACAATGCAGGTCATAGAGAAATAACTTAATAAGTAAAACAAACAAAGGGCCTAGAAGCCACACTATCAATGCCAAATAGCAAAAAAGCCGATATTGCGCACGAAACGGACTGCCCAAATTTGGTCCTCTTCAGTGCGCAACCCTATCTAACACGTTCCTGGGCATTAAGAAGCAGCCTGCGATAGTATTTATCGATTCTAGTATACATTCTACGATACATTAGAGCTAGATTAGCTAGATGTGCTAAATAATCGACTACTCAAGCGCTTAGTAAATTGATCGATACCGGTTACGAAAACCATTAATATGAAGGGGCAAAACTTTCCGACACCGTAGAATCACGTGTGTTGACAGGAACCTCCAAAACGAAAGTGAAATAAGCTGCATTCTGCGCATGCTCACAGAAAATGACCTCGTTTTCGCTGTTCTTATCCAAAACAAAGCAGGAGACCGGGGGTTGCGCACCAAAACAGTAGCGCGGTGATGCGGGCCTACTCTAGTAGCCATCGTTTCTACATGATAATATTGAAGTTCTGCCTGAATTCTGTCCTTGTAGAATTATGCAAATTTAGAAGGCCAAATTATGCACAAAAAAAGCAAAATTATACAAAAATTATGCAAGTTACTGTAACACCATTCGCGACATGTTTTGCACTTTTTCAACACAAAGTTTCATGATTTTCATGTTTTATGTACAGAAAAATTGAAAACAGAACATATCAGTATCAGTAATTTGTTGTGTATTTGGAAAAGAAAACAATACACATCAGTAAAAAAAACCAACAACAACCAAAAAATATAAATCTCTGTGACTTTCAGCTGTAGATCTAGATCTAGATATATAGAGGAAGAAAAATGTTTTTAAAAAAGGGACATCTGGACCTCTGATGCTGGCACATTACTAAAACCAGGGACACCTGTCAAACATGAAACATCAGCAGACATGAGAACAACAACTTTTGATGGATTGAAAAATTAAGGAAGAGGCTAGCCGTACTTAATGACGGCTAGACTGGCAGTCTAGCCGTACTTAAGTACGGCTAGACTCACAGTCTAGCCGTACTTACTCTTAATATGATGGCTAGACTGACCATTTACAAAAAATAGGCCTACTGAATTGTAAATATACATTTTTAGTGTGCAGTACCTAAAGTATTTGTATTTGAGACAAAACCAGGTTCCTTAATGACAGTGCATGTATTTTAAACCTCCTGTTGTCTAATGTAAATAGGGCCTAAGATAAGTACGGCTAGACTGGCAGTCTAGCCGTACTTAAGTACGGCTAGACTTCTTGTCTAGCCGTACTTAAGTACGGGTAGACAGCCAGGCTAGCCGTACTAATGCCTAAAGTATTTGTATTTCAGACAAAACCAAAAGGTGCCTTACTGACTTGCATGTATTTAAACCTGAATAATTACTAGATCTAGATCTAATGAGACCTGTGTACAAGTTAACAGGCTTGAGTCGATTGGGCCAAACCTAGATCTAAGTACTGCTAGACTGGCAGTCTAGCCGTACTTAAGTACGGCTAGCCACTTCGAAAAATTAAACATGCTCAAGAAACTATAATCACAACCCATACCAAGATCTCCTAACAAGGGAAATAACCAGCTTTTCACTTAAATGAGACTTTTTACGGTGATTACGTCCCTTTACTCACATGGCGAGGCGTTAATTCATTGTTTTGTGAAAAAAAAGGGAAAAAACGTGAAAAAACGCGGAGAATCCAAAATTATGCAAACGTTACAGAATTATGCGGAAAAAACACGGCCGCACAATCGCATAATCCTACGGGGACAGTGAATTGTGGAAGCTTTGTCAGTTTTTTGATAAACCTCCTAGGATTTGACTCCTTTTTTTATGACGTTGTCTTATTTAGATCTAACAATTGTTTCTGACATTGTTTGCACAAAAGTAGACGTCTTGTTCAGTGGCGGCTCGTGGTTTATAGAACTGACGGGCCATCATTCACATAGACTCTTTCTTCCTTCCCCCACCCCCTTCCTTCACAACACACACACACATACACTCACAAACACACACACAAATACACACTCACAAACACACACACACACATACAAATACACACTCACACAAACACACACACACACACACACACACACACACACACACACACACACACACACTCTCTCTCTCTCTCTCTCTCTCTCCTCATTTTATACCCCTACTTTCGCCATCCCCACCCCCTCCCCCATTCACGCACACACACCACTGTTAACATTTTAATATAATGTGAAAGAGCTGAAATAATGTAGTGTCAAGAAATAAATATTATGAATAATGTATGATGGAAATTACTGAGTTAATTGAAACTGACCTGAACGGCATAGAAAAAGAAACACTACTAGAGTCTATGCTAGAAAACAAACTGAAAGTAGAAGCCTGACAAACTGGTCATGGCCTCCGGTACTTTGACCAAAGACTTTTACTTTCTACACACCCACACACAATATCGACGTGCAGTCGACCTGTAAATATGTAATAAGAACTTGATACTGTACCAATGACGCTGTCCCAAGCAGATTAAGTCTACAATCAGTTACTATACAAAGCCTGACAAAGTTAGCACACAACAGTTTTTCATCATTATGTAATCATACGTTCTTCTTCATACTTCTCAGTTCTCAGAACACTGTTGTAACAAAGTGGGGAAGTGTGTCAAATACTAATTATAGAACTTGGTGTCTAGCTGCGGTGACAGTGGATAAGGGGAGGGAAGGGAGGGGGCAGGCTCATTGTTTTCGGCCCAGAGAGGCTAAAAATTCAATAAACAAAAAAGATTAGTGCCATGCTGACAATAAATGTTCTTATGATAGTTAGAGAAAGGCTGAATGATAAGTAGGCCTACATGTATTGCTGATAAAATATTTCATGTGTTTGTGCTGCTCAAGACAGTCTCATTACTGATTTTGTTAGCAACACGGAGGCCAATTTGGCAATCAAGGGATGTTATATTCGCTCCTTAGGGCAGTCGATGGATTTGTCCATCGCTGTACACTGTACCCGCCGTGTCCATTTGTCCTCGTACAAAGTTCCGCGACGTGATGGCTTGACGGGAGACGATTTAAAGTTATGAGCCGGTGCGATAAACAAAGGTGAAGGAATGAGGCTCTGTCGCGACAAAACAGCAGTGAATCCCACTTGTCTATTTGAACGCCTTCAAATCGGCAAGGTGCTTTTTTGACAGTTGATGCATTTTTATTTTCAGATTTACTTAAAACTGAATGAAAATCATTATCATCAATAAATCTCTTGTCAACAGTCCAGCAGACAAAAATTTGACCGGCACCGCCGGTCTTGCCTAGTTAACAAACCGCCCCTGGTCTTGTTCATCTCTCATAATCATAATCATCTGAGCTAGAGTTTGAGCAGGTTTAAGTCGAAAGACGCTTGAATAACAATTTAACAAGACGGTGCAACTCGAACTTTAGGTTAGGCCTAGAGAACGTATACAAGCCGTCTCCTGTCTACGTTCTGTAAGTCAAATGTTCACTGCTTCCAAGCGTGGCATCGAATCCCGGTCCCGAAAGGGTTTTTTTCTTCCTTCTCCTGAGCCTAAAATTTAAAAAAATAAATAAATTAGACTCACAGACCAAGGAAAGCCACCTGAACTTAAACCAGGCCTACATTGGTAAAAGGAAAAGTATAGGCTATACTAAGGCCTACTTTGTACAGAGCTCCTCTTGGGGACAAAACCAGAATGTGCATGCTTCATCACTACTAAAAAAACCCTACAAAGCAACAAGATATAATTATGGGAACAATTTGTTGGTCAGTCGAGAAGAGGACAACAACAAAAAAGAAAAAAAAAACTCGTCCAGGACCGGGATCGAACCCACGCTAAAAAAATAATGGTTTGACTTCAAGCGCAGACGCGCTGTCACTTCGGCCATCAGAATTTCCGATAACGATGTACAGATTAAGCTTGATATTTTACACACTGCGTTTTATTTAGCACTGGCGCTAATCGCAACGAGGCGTTTTATTTAGCACTGGCGTTAATCGCAACGTGGCGTTGCAAATAGGCACTATTCGTATTAATTATTATGTAGCTGCCCCCGCCACTCAAACAGTCTTAAATTAGATTTTATATTTATGCAAGAAAAAATATTTTTATGGAGGCCTAGGTCTAACTGTTATTAATTTTGTTTTTTTCTTTGAGGAAAGTGACTTTTTCTTTTTCCCCTGGCTCACAGGGTGATGAGGTAATGATACTGGCTGAACGTGTTTATCAAAACTTTTATTGTGGGCGGAGCATCTTCAACCCAAGTGGAACATTTCACTGGAAATCTGCACCTGATTGACCATTCTTAGAGTGGCAGGGAATGTGATTACTGCAACAGAGGTGTGAAGGGTCAGCGTCAGTGCACAGTGTACAACTGCACTGGATGTTCTGACAAGCCCCATTCCTGCATCCGAAAGAGTGAAGCTTCAAAAAGTACCACACCCCATAGCGTGACATTCGGTCAAGTGAACTTGTTACTGTTGTGATATATTAATTTTGTACAACTTCCTTCCTGGGTAAAAAGGTATTGTGAAGTGGATGCTTTTAAAATGTGTTTCATTGCATATATTTTGAAATATAATATGGATACAACAATCGGTACAATAAATCAGATCTCCTTCCAGGTTTATTTTGTGTTTTCTTTAGAGAAAAAAAACAACCCAGATAATGATTCTGTTTGTGATAGAGTGGAGAGTAGAACAGAGTGTAATTTCGTTAGATTTATTTTTTGATTTTCTTTTTTTCAAACACAGCATTCATGGCAGTGAGCTGGGAGATGTTGGCATGCAAATCCTTGGTAGGGCTATCAGCATCCATCCAGGAATTGTTTCTCTTGATATCGGGGATTGCAAGCTTGGGGACGTGTCAATTGATGTTCTCTATTCATTGCTATTGCCAATGAATAATCGGCCAGGTAAAGATGAATCACTTTCAAATTATTTGACTTGCAGCACCCGGTCTTCAAAATAGACAAATTTGATGTTACACAACAGAAAGGTAGACCCTAATGATTGAATACCCCAAATTCATACTTAATAAGAAGAGTGAGTGTGAAAAATGTTTTTCTTTTAAAAGCATTAATTTTTAGAAATGATCTTAGACAAAAAAGTAGATCGACTTGGATCATCTGCAAAGTGATATAGTGTAACAAAGTGTTTTTCTTCATCAGCCAAGAATGAATAAGTAGTGCATATTTAGAAAAACCAACAGTACTTATTCAAACTCAATTTTGTTTGTAAATTCAGGCATCACTGAGCTGACTTTGAGTGACAACCATCGCATCAGTGCCTTAGGATGGGCTCAGTTTGGCATGTGCTTGTCCAACTGCAACTCTCTTCGCTGGCTTTTCTTGGATTACAATGCCTTGGGAGACTATGGCGCCAGCTGCATTCTTGTAGGTATGGCTGCCAGTCAGTCAGTTCAGATTCTGGATCTGGAAGGATGTGGTATCACTGAGCATACTGGTCAGGTAAACAGATTTGTTTAGTCTGTGTAAAACCTATATGATTTAGAATTTTGTGATTATCTTATATTCAAATCATACCACAGTGACATATCTGGTCAGCTGACAGAGTGGAGTCTATCGATTTCATAGAAAGCCCGGTGAGATGGTGAGAATACAAAATTTGTAAAATATTCATTTATACGTGAAAAAAATTCCTATTTTTCCAAAGTAATGCTTGGTTATGGTTTTACAGCCAGCTTTGGACTACTTATAATAAATAGCTTTGGTCCCTTTTTCCTTTTTTCTCATTTCTATGATTATGCAGTCTTGCTCTCAAGTTTTTAAATTGTAGTTTCTTGTTATTCTGAGGTATCATTTACATGTGCCTTAGAAATATTTTCTTTGAAATTTAAATTCTTAATTTTTCTTTAAAAGAATCATAATGTAGACACAATTTTTTAAAAATGAAATTGTTTTTTTTCTCTTCCAAAAATTTGGCTTTCTTGACAGTTGAATAGTTTGCTGTCGCTATAGAGCTTGACAATTTACGTGCCTGTTGTTTTATCTCTTTTAAGAGTCTGGACCTTTAATCAAATGAGGAAACTATCTATAATTGTAGCCAGTTTAAAAAGAGTTAAAATTGAAAGTAAAGATGATATTCTTATTGAAATTTGTGATATGCGTCTTTTACGGTACCTGTATGTCTGTTATGTTTTCAATGCCTCTCATTGTATAAGATATTCTTTCCTTTCGTATGCAGGTTATTCTTCATCTTGTACAGAATCATTTGGGGGGACTAAGTCGAATCAAACTCAGCAAAAACCGGATACGCAAGTCCACTGTGGAGGCCATTCGAAAGCATATCGAGGAGAACAACCTAGATGACTCAGATGTTGCCTCCACTGTCACTGTTGATGACCTGTTTTCAATCAACAGCTCACGGGTATAATGATTTAAAAGAAATTCTCTCTTTCTCTGTATGAATGAAAATGTGTGGCCATATATATAGCTGAGGTCGCTTAAACCAAAATCTGCTGGATGGCTGAATGTTTTCCAGTTTAGTTGTACTTTCAGTTTACAGAGATTGCTCAATCAGTGTGCAAATCAGAGGTAGTAATTCCTCCCCGAAATCCAAAAAATGAAATTTATTTTCTCTATGGAGGTATGGAAAAACTTTCTGCTCTTTGCAGTTTCATTTTTTTTTTCTCTCAGCAATGACTGTTGACAGCATAAAGTTGGGAATAACATGTCTGCTGCAAATTTCACTTTTGGAAATTTTTCTGTCATCTGTCTCTCTCAGTAACTGTATTTTGAGATGCAGGCTAAATGCATTGTGTTTTCTCAATGACGTTGTCAGCTTGCTAAATATTCTACCTAACAGCCACACAGAACAGACTCAAGGATAGATCAGCACACTGTGCAGTACAGTTCCCTCCGCTATAGAAGTGAAAAGACCCCCATGTCAGTGACATCATGAAACACATCACATGCTCATGTGTTTGTGAACTAGCTGCTATAGAGATGATAGGCCATGTACATTTTTTTTTTCTTGTGTCACCTATACACAGTACTCAGTGTGTAGACCTATTGGT
This sequence comes from Aplysia californica, assembly GCF_000002075.1. Taxonomy (NCBI): domain Eukaryota; kingdom Metazoa; phylum Mollusca; class Gastropoda; order Aplysiida; family Aplysiidae; genus Aplysia; species Aplysia californica. The sequence goes on from NW_004797689.1 coordinate 216,295, forward strand.
GTTTGGGACAGCTATTATAGGCTAACAGTATATGGGTGATGTCTATCTCTAGCCCCCAATTGACCCATATCTTTTCACATGTCTTTTTTTTCTATTTCATCATCTCGAAGCACAAAAGACTTGATGATTTGCAATACTTAAGGAGTTGCTGGTGAAATATTAGACTGCTATAACTTTGAAAATTCTTTTTGATATAATGGCTATAGGAGCATTTTGGCCAATTGGTAGTTTTCTTACAATGACAAAGAAAAAAATGAAACGTTTTTCTTTTGGACCAGATCTACTGTATTTTAAACTGTTTTCAGTCGAAGTTATCCAGACTCAGTGTGTGTGTGTGCGCGTGTGAGTGTCTATTTTTATTGACTCTTTCTTTTGTTCTTGTTTATCTTACTGTCTCATTACTGGTTTAGATTGTTAATATGTTTAAAAGCTACACACATGCCATGGCACATGCTGTTAGCTCAGTTGGAATAATTTTAGACTATGTAGCTGATGGCCTTGGTTCAAGTCCTCAGCAGGGTATTTGACTTTGGGATATTTTGGGGAATTTTTCAGGCTCTCCACCCATTTGGCGTAGTCCTATAGTATCAGAGATGGATGTTAATTTCAAGGTCCTGCCTCTTAAATAACCTGACAGTGTTGAAATGGGCTTTTAACATATATATCTAAATAAATAAACTTTTTTTTTTTCAGACATGCTACTAACTCTACTTCCTTTTGTTTGTCGATAGTTTTATGTACATAACTGACTCCCAACTAAACATTTTTGAGTTTTGAGTCTTGAACAATTTAAAACGTAGCTTTTTTAAGAGCATCCGACCAAAGGAATGAATGGAGAACCATGATCGCCGATGTCTGTCACAGATCTGGAACTGGATGAAGATGATGATGAACAATTTAAAAATGTTACTTCACTATGTATTACATGCCTGTCATCGATTCTAAGGCCTAAGCTTACATTTACCAAATTTTTCTTAAAACTATTTGATTTGTCGTAACTGACCTTTTCTTAAAGTTATCTTTTTTTTCTACTTCTTTATCTGCAGTTTCCAGGATCACGATCAAGGTCAAGATCATCCTCCTCATTTTCTTCTTCTTCTTCATCTTCCTCCTCTTCTTCTTCCTCGTCTTCCAGCAGCAGTTCTGACAGCAGTAGCTCAAGCAGTTCCAGTAGCAGCAGCAGCAGCAGCAGCAGCAGCAGTAGCAGTGACAGTGACAGTACCAAGAAGGGATCGGACGACGATAAGAAGAAAAAGAAGAAAAAGAAGAAGAGCAAAGCAGAAGGATCAGATGAGGACAAGAAAGACAAGAAGGATAAAAAGAAAGATAAAAAAGACAAAAAGAAAGATGATGGTGATAAAGAAGATGAAGGGGACGATGGAAAGGCTAAAAAGAGCAAAAAAGATAAAAAGAAAAAAGATAAAAAGAAGGACAAAGATGACAAGAAAGAGAAAAAAGATGATGAGGAGAAGGGGGCAAAGAAGAAAGGAAAAAGTGAAGATGAAGATGGCAAGAAGGAAAAGAAAAAGAAAAAAGACAAGGAAAAGGATGAAGATGGTGATGACAAGAAGCATAAAGATAAGGATAAGAAGAAAGACAAAAAGGACAAAGAAGAAAAGGATGACTCTGAGGAGAAGAAAAAGAAGAAGAAGAAAGACAAGTCTGGTGATAAGGAAGAAAAGAAGAAGAAGAAAGATGAAGACGGGGGAGATGAAAAGGATAAAAAGAAAGAGAAAGATGAGGATGGTGGTGATAAAAAAGATAAGAAGAAAAAGAAAGACAAAGACAAAAAGAAGAAAAAGAAGAACAAAGATGGAGATGGAGCTGAGGCTGATGATGAAAGTCTTGGGGAAGAACTGGATGAGGTCCCAGTGTATTATCGATGAGTCTTCTCCAGGGGTTGAAAGGACATTCTTACTTACCAAGGATGTAATAAAATGTGTCATCTATTATTACAATACACACATATATTTGTAAATTTATTAAAAAACCAACTGTGATATTTCTCATGATATTTTACTGTCAGTATCTTGTAATGTAGCCTACTTAAGTAGGTTCAAATTATAATTTTTGAATATCAATTTTACTGGATTTTTTATTTTATTTAGGTAGTTCTGGCTGAAGTAGTTGTTATTTGTGAAGAATACGCTGAAGAATGAGTAGTGGTTGCACTGTACGCAATGGCAGTCTTTCAGATTTTTAGTCACTATATTTTAATTTTAAGTGTCATAAAACAATCGATACCCTGCAAAATCAGAGATAACAATAAGTCTGAAAATTGTTTAATATTCTGAATTATTCAATTTCTTGGCAAATTAGTATGTTTATTTTTATTCTTCTAGTTAACATTCCATGAAGCTCACAAAGTGCCAGTTCTCTTTTCGGAACACAAGTTGAAAGTCAGCAAATTTTGGAATGACTGCTATGATCCCATGGAAAAAATATCTTCATTACGATGTAATAATTATTGTTGAACTGAGGAAGAGAATGGTAAAAACATATGTAGAGAACAATTTACAGGGAAAACAATACCAATCGTGTGTTAATTGCCATAAAATACAATCGTTACGTCTGTTAACTTTTTAGTTTTCATCCTTTGAAGCATACTGTTTATAGTTATGACCATTATATTCCATTTTTATTATTTGTTATGCACAAAGTGTAATATATTGTAAAGAGAAGCACCTAAAAAATAGCAATGACTTTTACTTCATTTTCATGCAATTGTTTTGACTTTACAAACTGTAAAGAAAATATTAATTAGAAACACATCATGGTTGTGTTATTCACTGGCAGTTTGATTTCATGTCAGCAAATATGGGCTCTTAACTTTTATGGATCTTTCTTTAGGTTAGGTGTATTTTGAAAATTCCTTGATTTAAAAGATGTAATGTACTGTCGAAATTGCCCAAGATGGCCTCCCTTTGTGAGAAGAAAAATGGTTGTTTTTGACAAGTGGGCGTCTTGGTCAGTGCCATTATACTTATACCATAAAAAAAACGCAAGGGGGGAAATGGTACGAGGCCTTTTGAACAGGTGATTGTTTTGGACACTTGGCTGTTTGTGCAAGTTTGACTATATTACATTACTGAATGCATTGCATGGAATCTCACTTTAGCAGGGGACAATGAGAATTCACATTGTCTTTTTTGGTATGCTGAGAATATATTTTGTTGCTTTTCCCCCTCATACAACTTTAAATGGCTTTGTGTCTGAAACCATAGCATTCCACAAAAGGAAATGTTTGCTTTACAGGGTCAAAGAAACTTCCCGAATGCAAAACCTTTGACATATATACATTTGTGATAATATTATAAATTATCCTGAATGAAAAAAGAATGCAGCTAGATGGAACCTATCTTCTGCTTTCCACTGCCTGCAGCTTGACCTATTTCTCAGCCTCAGCAACAATACTATAATGTGAGTAACATGGCAAAATACTGAAAGGAAGTTTTCTTACTATTCTTTTCCCTGATGTCTCACTTTCTCTGTATGTGGGTGTTATTGCCAAATTCTAATTGTGATAAAGTGCTGTGAAAACATAACGCATCTTCTAATGAACTTGAATTGTTATTTGACTGTACTTTTAAACTTATGACATCTGTAAATTGTCATCTTTATATTGTTACTGTTATGTCTTATAATATATTATACACACATTGTATGTTAATCAAGCATTTTATGCATTCTGTTCTAATTACCAGTGGAACTTGTGCATGCATGTATATAATGCATGTTATAATGTTTCTTATATTACTAGCGCAAATAAAGTAATGAGAAAATTTTAATCTCTTGAAAGAGAATTTTATGCTCATTGATTTCTGGTATATTCTGTATAATACTAAGCATTACTACATGTATCATTAAGTGTAAGATTTGCTTGCATTTTTTTTCATCTTTCATTCAAATTTTATATGGTTCTGGGGAGCCACTTTTAATCCTTATAATTTCCAATATCTTTATTGTAGAGAACATATTTTCCCAATTGTTCATTCAACGGCTTGTTTTGGGGCTATGGTGATATTGTGTTAAATTTGACGTTTGTTTTTTTAAAAACAATTTTTACAGTACACCTAATGCCAGGGCAAGGAAGTAAACTTGAAGGTTGATGCCAGAGATATCCAGGTTAGCGAAAATTGGCAGTTAAAAGTCAGAGAAGGGCAAGCAGAAGAGGAAAACTTAGAAATTAATAGCTTTTCTGACCATATTATGACAACCTCGCCCATATTATGATCAGGATGTGTCATTATAAAATAGAAGCTTCTTGAACCTCAACCCCACAGTGTAGCAGGAATAGCACCTCAAAAATTTTTCAAAAGAAACATACTTTTCATCTTTCTCTAAAACATGCTAGTAGTCTTTTGAATAAGTGCTAAGATAAAAGTGACGGAAATCAGGGCTTTTGTGCTGGGGCCAGCAAACTTCCGATTCGATTTTGAGTTCAAAAGATATCTGCTGTGAGATCAGAGGATGGCCGACTTGATCTATCCACAGAAAATTCCAAGGTTCGATTGTGAGGGAGTCCCAAAATATTTGTCCTGGAATATTTCCTCTTCGTCCCATAAACGGGTCAAGGAACAAAGTATTTTACCATAGAAATCACACACAATGTACGCAATTGTGTAGGTTTTAGGTTTAATGCTCTTTTCAGCACTGTAAGTAGTGTAAGGCAGGACTTCCGAATTTAACATCCATCTCCGATAGGACCCAGAATAATGGCAAAATTCGTGAAAGGTGTCTTTCGTAATGAGACACCATAGGACCGAGCTGAGGCTCGAACCCCTTAACGACCTACCTGGGTGTTAAACTTCAGCAGTCATTACACTGAGAGGCAAGTCCCATTCGTGGAAACTTATCACTATCACTGACCCAGATTGAACAGAACGAAGGCAGACTGAATTATATGGTTTCCTTATGTTTTAGTAAGTCTGTAAGAGTTTTACAGCACTTGCGACACAATTAGGTCATATAAGTGCTGAAGATTAGAAGTGTCTGAAGAGTGTGACAAACACAAATATAAAAAAAAGAAGGTGAGGTCAGGTGACAGACGTTTGATAGGAAAGAAGGAGTAAACCACATGAGAGCACCCACCAGCCACCCATATATAATTTCCCTTTCCAAGGGATTTTGAACAATTTCCTTCGCACAATTTCCGACAATGTCCAAAAAACTTAGTTCTCACACGTCATTGAGCATGAAGCAAAGTGATTTAATAAATACATTATGACATTGATTCATTTATACACTTATAATCTTCCATGACTAACATAATTTGAAAAAATGAGTTTAAAAATGGGAACCCCCCCAAAAAACTGTGGCTAAGTATGATCGGGAAAAAAAAATTCTTGGTCAAACATCATGGACTTCATAATCATACTATTGATACTTCCCCTAATAGAACAATATTTCTAACAGACTTGAAAAAAAGATTTAAAAGCAACAAGACTGAACTTACAGAAATACATGTACATGTACTTGGATAAGTACTTACATGTATTACGCTCCAATAAAATGGTGCAAGAATTTTTCAAATAAATCCAAATTTGAGTGGTATTGTAAAAATTTGTGGTTTCATTATTTCATTTCATTACCATCTCTTGTATCGTACACTGCACAGCAGTTCTGTTTCTATGGCTCAAAAAATCACAGAGTATTGCAATACATTAAATCTAAACAAACTTGGCGACGAAAACTTTTCCTGATACAGATAAAACTTAAATAAGTTGTACTGCTCAGCGGTTGCCACACAAATCACCTTAATTTCAATGACAATTTCAACGACACATTTTTATTTTTTTCAAAATAAAAGCAATTTTACGCAAGTAAAAATTGACTCGAGGTTTACTGTGAAGGTAAATGTAGTCAAAGACAAGTCTTCACAATATTCGGCTGAAGGGTATGCCAAGGGAGCTTCGGAATTAAAAATTACAACTCCAACAAGACACCTGCATCAATCTGCAAGAAACAAGAGCTACTAAATCAATAACATGTTTACTACATCTGACAAAAAGCTACCAGCCTGCACATAATTATGAGATACAGTATAATCCGCTAATATCGACATGCTTTGGGGAGTGGATTTGATGTCGATATATAAAAATATAAAGCCAAAGAGGAAGAAACAAGGGGAGGTCAGCGGTAAAATGACAACACGATCAGGAGTGGGGGTAGGGAGGAGGCACTGTACTGTGTTGGAGACTACACTGTGTAGGTCCTACTTGACCTACTAAAGCCTGGTGTGTCAATAGGCTACTTGGCGGGTATGTTGATTTAATGAAGAACTAATGTGTTGACCGTTGGCGCGGCTTTTCCCCCCATTAATGTTCATTGGCTTCACCAGGTACCGAGGAAGCATGTCGATAAAGCAGAGTGGGCCAAAGAAAAAAAAGTCGAGATAAGAGAGATTGTTTAGTGAAGATGTTGAAGGAAAAATTTAGTAATTGGAAAAATATGTCGATAAATTGGATGTCGATATAAGAGGACTATACTTTCACAAATTATGTGAGCAGAGATGAACATTCCCACTGTCCTTTTGTCTCCGGGACAAAAAAAATCCTAAACTTTAATTTTATCCCTTTCTTTTAATAATTCATGATCACATTCTATTTGTGTTCAGTCCTCGCTAAAAAACTTGGGATAAAAAGGGAACAGACTATTGCCCAGTTTGTAAAAAGAATTTTGTTCCTCAACAGGTCAATGGACAGCCATGACAATCTAAAGACTGAGCTTACACAGACTTTTGCTGAACTGGGAAGCAATTTATAGAGATCACTCACTTAAGTCATTATGAAGCATACACTCTATACCGGGACCAAAGAGAAAAAAAAAAGAAAGAAAAAAACCCAAACTGAAACTAATAATCAAATTTTAACTTTCTTGGTCTCATAAACTCTCTGGCTACTTCATCTGTCACAGTTTTTCTTCTCTCTTGGATCTCCCCAATAAGTTTCTGCAGCACACCTATTAGTTCCTTTTTCAGAAAGCCAGTCAGCAGCTCCCCGCTTGTGTAGTCCTGTAAAAGAAAAGCATGTCACTTAGGAAAACAACAGATGAGAAAAAGCAGGTTCTTCTCCTAATTCTGCTGACATTGTGAGTTGCCTAAGCTACTGGGGGGCACTGGGTGAGAGTGACAAGCTCTATAGGGATTCGTCTTCAAGTAGAGTTTATTGGATGGGAAGGGCACTGGTGATCAAATTGGTTTTCCTTATTGACCTGTCAATATAATTTTACAAAGCTTGATATGCTCACATTTAAAAATAACTTCCAAAGATAACCACTGTCCAGTCTTTAAAATTTCTTTTCAACATTGCTATCAATCTATTATAAAGGTGACCCGTTCCGCTCTTCCCCTTTGTATAAAAGATCAGTCCCTTCAGTCTAAACAGAGTGACTTCTGTCTGACCTGATAAATGCAACAAACACAGCAATACCAATAAAATGACTCCAGGTGATTGAACCACAGCACCTCATGAAAACAATCAGATTCTTCCATTTTTTATTTCTAGGATTGTATAAAGAATGGAATAGTCAATGTTAAGTCATCAAATCAAACTAACTAATATAATTATCTCTACAATAAACCCAGAACGAGACCAGAGAATTTCTTTGTCAACTATACTTTCCTTTATTACCTGTCTAAGCCACCTTTCCACCCTCATAATGTTCATATTTTATTTATAAGTTCTTAATTTAGCTCAAATAAAATCTTCAGATATTTGAAATGAACTAGGTTACTATCTACAATAAAAAACAAATATCAATTTCTTTTAAAAGTTCTACAAACCAAATTGATTAAAGTCATCTCTACAGATTTTCATAAGGCCAGTGTCATAAAGTGGTTAAAAAATCAAGAACTTCTTTCCCCAAACGTATTCTTTACTGTAAAAACCCCACCCAACAACAACAAAACAAACTAAAAAACACAAACATAGTGAACACAAGGAGCACTAATTAGTTCGAGTCTTGTATTTCAAAGTATGGGTAAATAAAATGAAACTGGCACAAGCCATAAGGAGCAAACAAATATGAACTAAAGCATCTTAATCAAATGAGTAAACATTTTCAAAAAATTCTGAATTAGTGAATTCAACAAAAATCTCAGAGGAGGCTTCTCTCGAGTTATTGTCTGCTTTCCACTTGGTATCACAGACTGAAATTTCAAAGTCCTCTGATTTCATAGTTAACTGCACCACCTTATAGACTTTATTATTCTGAGCATTTTTATACCAAATTTATACAAAGTTATGAACATCTGAAGTTGCAGAAAAACGCGATATTTTTTAAATTGCGAAATGTCTGCACTTTGAGATGCCATAGCATTCTTAAATTTGAATGGAAATTCACAAAAAACTTGTTAACAACACACACCAATGCACATAAAGAACAAGCCCAATTTTTTTTCAGGGGTATCATATAACCAGAAGATGGAAATTTATTGATGTAAACATGGCCTTTTGACCAAAATGGCACGAAATACATGGGGAGGTTAAAATCACCACTCACGAACACCGGCTTCTGGGCTGCGCGCCGGGCGCGCTGACGTGGAGGCGAAAAAATATATACGAAACTGACCCGATGGTGGCCCTGCTTGCGAGCTGATGGGGAGCGTCAGGTATTTATTTTCGTATGGCGGCTGTGTTATTCTTGAAGAGGAATGAATGGGCTTTCTGCTGATATATTTCCATAGTCCCATCACTGGTTCCATAAAAAACAGTATAGAAAATTTTCACAAGCAAATCTCTTCTATTAATTCTTTAAGGGAAGTCTTTAGAAATATATCACCAGAAAGAGTGTTTTCTCATCTTAAAATATTGACAAATCAAATCGCAGTATTTAATACCATATGCTCCCCGCTTCAGTCTAACCGAGGTCACCCCAAAAACCGATGCACAAAACGCGTGGTCGCTGCAGTGAAAACCTTGATAGTATCTTTTATCCCACAAGATTTTGCTTTCAAAAGAATTGTGGATTAAAATAAATAATACCACTAAAAAGAGGAAAAGCTCCTCCTCTTTCTTCTGATATATATCAAGTGGTTTTGGTCTCCATGGGCGAACGGTCAGTTTGCGGTCGCGGTACCTATTTTACATACCTTTCTGATCTGCTCCAGCCTCTCATCATCGTCCAAGAAAAAGCGTAAGTACTGAAAGGACACGTCCACATCACAGTTGCCTCCCTTTTCTTTGTGCTCTTCTACTGTCGCTTGACCTCCGGAGAAAGCGTACTTGTTTATCTAAAGAGAAAAGTACAAAATATTCTGATTATTTATTTATTAAGTTTAGAATGGCTCAAGATTTCGTAGACTATACAATTATTTATTATGAAGCCTCTGAAAGGGATAAAGAAAGATAAACAAACAACAATAGGAAAGTTCTGCTCCCTGTGTAAGAGTGAATTGTACCAGCAATATACAGTCAAACCTGTCTAAGACAGCCACCCACTGTCGAGGAAAAAGTCGCTGTCCTAGACAGGTGGATGTCTTGGGCAGGACTGGAGCAAAGTATACCTAATGAAATCATTGCAATTGAAGCATTTGGATTTCGTTTATGGGCACTCATTGTAATCAATCTTTATCATGCGAGACAGAACTTCAAAACAACAGACACTTTTCTAAGCAAGAAAAATCACAGCTGCCTGTTCCATCAGCAATACACTCACCATTCACTCTTTGGCTACACCCCCCAATTTGTCTTTTAGTTTATGGTTTGTCTTAATGATACTAGTTTGTAGGGCAGTTGGGGAGCAATATTCTTTATTTATGACACCCCCCATCAACCAAATGATACATTATATACTTGTCCACTAAATTGCATAAGAGCCATGTAAAAAAAGTGTTTTGTGCATCAATACCTTATTTTTAATTTGATTTGGAGTGTCCGTCAAGAAAATGGAGGAGTTTGGATCACTTGCAGACATTTTGGAAGTGGCCCCTTGCAATGCAGGAAAGAAAACCGAATGAAGAAGGGCAGGTTTCACCATGTTCAGTCTGGGAGCCACATCTCTTGTCATTCTAAAGTATGGATCCTGAAATGAACATATCACCAGTATTAGTTTTGTTTATAAATAGCGTTACACTCTCTACTCTACACATATAAAACTTACTTTTTTAAAACCACAATAGCACCAAAACTGGTCAAATGCAAATTCTTCTTAGAATCTAACTTCAACAGCCTCATTCGTTAAAAAAAACAAAAACATAGTGTTTTTAAGAATCATGAACATTCTTACTGAAACAAAACCTTAAGTATTTCTTCAAATTCATTTATTGATAGATCATCTGGTTAATTTTGAGCTGTGGACACATTTCCTCTTTGAAGCCGTCCCTATTTTTTACATTTTAGTTTGGGGTACATGAGGCATCTTCTATCTTTAAACTATTTTTCATTTTAATTGCCTTCTGTTACCTGATCAATAGCACAGGGAATCAAACATTGAATATTTTTCTTTCCATTGAAGATGAACGGGAATGCTCCACTAAAACTTGGAGTGGCTTGTACAGCTGGGAAAGCAATTTTGCCAATACTACTGCTTTCATCAAAGCCAAAGATGCCTTTCACTTGGTTGAATGTTACATGCTTCTGAATTTTCACCATCGTTCTGTAAAATTCTGGACACTGCCTGGAAACAGAAGACATTAACCAATACTCATTACTTCATTCACAAGTCTTGATTGTACCTTCACTAACACCTTGAATAGAATACAAGAATCTTAAATGCTTGAATGTGACTTTGCACCCCCAAAAAGATGACAACTGAGGTTCAGTGGGAGCCTAAGAACACAAATATATTCAAATAAAACTCCTCTGAAATATTGTGACATTCACAAGACATAGTTTGTAAAAAATATACATAAATAAATCGCTAATCTTTCAGACTTAAGAAAGTAATAATAAATAGTCAAAATTTTTAACGATTCAGTAAATATCAATTTTGCAAAAGAATTCACTCTGAGGGTGGATAGAAATAGAAGAAGTAAGAGCAATATTAAAAATTCAAGGGGAATCAGTCTTTGACGAACTATGCTTGGGATATCTGAGGAACTCTCAGTAACATCATGTCAGTGCAAGTATTTTTAATAGGTTGTCCCTGAAGAGTAGTTGCATGTGCTTTGGACCAGAAACCAGTCACAGACACTGCTCAGATACTGATCCTCACAAATGCCTTAAGTGAAAAACAGAGGTTACCTCCCCCCCAAAACAAAAAAAAAAAAAAAAAATAATAATTATTTTTTGCTTTTCCGGGATACCGAGTAAAATCGAAAGGGAAAACAAAAAACAAAAAAAATTGAGGAGAACAGGTGAAGCTGAAACATTAGGGGTAAGAAAAAAGTGGAATGAGCTTAGAAGGCTTGCCCGAGATAGAGTTCAAAGAAGGAAACTTGCTGATACTCTATGTTTCCACTGAAGTGGTGGAAAATGCAAGACATAACACTTGATGGGGGTTTGGAACTTGAAAAAAGCTTAAAACATCCAGATTTATTGCCATTTTGAGAGGAGCAAAACAATATTTCACATGATCATAACAGTGATCCCTTTCCAAACTTAACCAATTTTGAACTTCACAGCCAAATAATGAAAAAGTATTCTGAGGAGAATCCTTTTAAAAAGCCAGCAGCTGTCATAATATTTAGCTTGAAGCACCAGCACAGCAAACGAAATCAAACAACAACAACAAAAAAAGATGTCACACACAAGTATGACATTGAAATCAGGTTTTTGAAGAAAGAAACATTCTTTAAAATAAAAAAAAAAAATTAAATGAATAAAACATCAATACAGCTGAACAAAAAAGACACCAGAACTGGTCTCCCATACCAGCACATTTCCCTTACCCTATAAAATCAAAATCACAAAAGATGAAGGTCTTCTCCACATCAAAACCCAAAGCTATGATGTCTTTGACGTTTTCGACAGCCAGTTTCAGAACTTCTTCAACTTTCAGATCCTTCCACAGATATTTTTCATCATCAGTCAGTTGAATCACCAAGGGTACATCAAAGGTATCCTGCAGCCACCTGGAAAGCATTACAAAATGTAACTGAAAAGATTGGCTAGAATGTTCCTCTGTTCACCATTTGGAGTTGGGAAATAATTCCAATCAGTTAAACATGATTTTAGCTCATCTGATGCACCCAATTCTTTCTTGGCATGATTTTGTATGAACGTAATACATATAATTTAAAACAAGGGTATTTTGAATTCTGAAAACTCAACCTGGTAGCAAGAGTAAAGATTAAAGAAGAAAAATGGAAAGAAAGACAACAGAGACCATACACAAAAAATAGTTCATACGTATATCTTTTTAAAAATCGACCTTCTCCATCATCATCTGACATTGATCATCAACTTTCATACCAATATTTCCTAGGAAAATATTGAGTCCTAAGAGTACCTATGACAGCTGGTACTTAAAAAATATTTCAACTCCAGAATGCGGATAACCATTTACTATACTAAAGCGGACAGCCATTTACTTTACTAATAGAAACACTGTTTGGTGCACACTTCCATGAAATTGGGGAAAACTATTCATTGTTGGCCGATAAATTACCTTCCAATGCATCCTCTTCCACTCAAGTGACTAATTTCCATTGACATAAGTGGTAATAAAAAAAAACATGCAATAGCAAACTGTAAAGATGAAATCTCAGATGTCATAGGTACAGGACACCCTATCTGTGATAACGTCGAATGTATGAAATGCGCAATCTGGCAGTTTCTAATACAACTTATAGCCGAGAGTTACCGTAAATATCCGACAAGTTACGGAGGCAAGTGCTGCTACTGCTGCTCTCTCTCTCTCTAATTACTGAACTTTCGGAATGTACGGATTTCCGAAAAAGCAAGGAAGATTGGAAGTACTGCAGAACGATTTTTTTCCCTTTTTCTTCTTTCGACACCCATCCCTTTTGACACCTTTATCGGGATGGCAGTAGAACAGGCCCAAAATAGGTGACTACTGGAAAAATCGGGAGATTTAGGCAGCTCTGCTGCATACATACAGTTTATATGCAAGAAAATTTTTCGTTAGGACAAAAAAGACTCACTTTGTAAACATAAATGGCACCAAATGTCCAACATGCATTGCTCCAGATGAAGGCCCTCTTCCAGTATACAGGTAAAATGGTTTCTTCTGCTCATACAGGTTTAGGATCTTGTTCATTTCACTGAAACACAAATTCAACAAGAATAATGTAGATGTTATTGGAACAGCTAGCAGAAAGATCTAAAAAAACACTTTGACATAACTTTGTTATCTTATAACTTATTAAAAATATACATCATGAAAGCAACTTCTCAAAATGACCTTTTACATTGTTAATTCTCTTTAACACAATTAAATCTACTTTTATGGGAACCCCTTAATCCAACTAACCCTTAAATATATACAACACATATGGACACCATTCTAAATCAGACAAATAAATGTTATTGTCGTCAAGTTTCAAAACAAAACAAAATGCCCAGAATCTAAATTTACATTGAACCTTTATTTTTTTTAAAAAGGGGGGAAAATACCGATGTGAAAAGAAAATTCCTCGTTTCAAAAATGGGTGCGCAGGTTTCCCCGTCACTTGCTCAATCCTCTGCACAAGGGTTTCATCAATTGCCGTGCTGCCAAATCTTACTGAAAAAGAAAACAAGTAAAAATGATATCAGTAATCTATAAATTTGATGCTTATACTTTCATGGACATACTTAGCTGTCAAGGCAGTTTCAGTTCAAAGATGGGAATAAAATTGTTAAGTGCTGAGTGAGACTGGTCTAAGCTATGTTTCAGTAATGATTGAGCACGTCGCTAAATTGTTCGGAGCCTGCCAGGGAGGTAGTACCAGTAGCTTCATGATGCATACACGGTGGACTGGCAGTGGAATTTTAGTTGCAGAGGAGGGTTCCCCGCTGAGCGCCTTATCACGTCAGGGTCACAGGGGTCAGGTCCCTGTCACCGCTCTGTCTGTGCTGACTTAATTTTTGGTACTTTTCAATGTACAGTTTTAGGTATATCCTTGTATTTAGGGTAATTATCATTTAATGCACCTAGAGCACAGCACAGAAAGCTGTTTTCTCGATGAAGTGAAAAGTTAGTATTGAGTATCTTAAAACTTTATGTTTGGTTCTTATTCTCATTAACAGAAAAACTGAGAAAAGAAACAAAAAATACTATTAAAAAGTTGAATTATGAATGCACCCCTTGATATGAACGATGATCTCAGACTCAGCTATATTTTAGTTTTAGTAGAGGGTTTTATCGCGCTCACAACTGCATAAGGTCATATGAGCGCCAGAAGATTAGAGGTGTTACAAGAGAGTAACAAACATGAAAAAGAAGGGGGAGATAAGGACGATAGATGTTTGATAGGATAGAAGAAGCAGACCACACCAGAGCACCTGCCAACCACCCACTCAACTATATTTGAGGGAATACCTATCAGCTTGGCGTAATCAATTCCTGTGGCGGAAGATGTTTGCACATTCCAAGGGTCAACAACATCTTCGACAGCTTCAGGATTTCCTGAAGTTTCGCCTATATTCAAGGATTCCATCTGATTTACTTGTGACTCCTCTGCCATCTGCCAAAAGGAAATAATGATTCAGTCAATGAAATATAATATCCAGTGTCCATTGGGGGGTCACTTCTCTAATTACAAACCGATCCCCCGACTTGCAGCCTGAAAACAAACGCGTCTTTTCTTAGGCTGCTAGTCGGACGATCGTTTTGTGCCACAATGGTTGCTTTGTGCCCTCAATCTGTTTAGCACCGCCTACCAAATCGAACTGATCATGCCAATGGGCACTGGGTCTAAGCAAAAGTCAAATGAAAATGTGTACATTAATATATCAAATTGAACAACAAGGTCGAACACACTCAGTCAAGACTGGCATCTATTTCAAATGGTGTAATTTGGATCCTCCAAGTTATGGGCGGCGCCATCAGAATGTGCAGTGCATGGAAAGTATGATAGGAACTAGCTTTCCACCACCATTTGTCTTTCCACATGTTTAATTTCATTTTTGTTGTGTGTCATAGTTTTTCTGTAATTATTTTTTAAAAATCACATCGCACAAAACCGACAGCCGTGGCCCCTTCCTAACACCTCTTCCCCCAGCAAGCCGAAAGTGCGAGATCGGTATGCGCAGTCTCATTGGTTGACATAATTAACCTTGCCCCCGGCAAGGTCACCTTAACTTAATTTAGGATTTTACATAAAACCAGAATTAAAAGAATTGCCTACTTGGACTGTGCAATAGTTTCAAAAGTCAAAAGTCTGCACTCTCATTAGATTTACCCAATAGCAGTGTCTAAGTACAGGGTAAATGACAACTCAGGGTTTTTCCACAACCACTACAGCATCATCATTACTTCCACACCATTTGTCTTTCCACATGTTTAATTTGGTATTTGAAGTGTGTTGAGTTTTTCTGTAATTTTTTTTTTTTAATCACATAATATCCAGATACTAGATCTATCTAAACTGGTCCTCCCTGGATCATTAGTTTGAACAGAACAACTAAGTTGAGTTGACCTTGCCGGGGACAAAAGTTAATTAGCTCGACCAATGAGATTGCGCGTAGCAATATCGCACTCTCGACTTGCTGTGGGAAGAGGTGTTGGGAAGAGACCATGGCTGTCCATTTTGTGCGATGTGATTTAGAAAAAAATAATTACAGAAAAACTATAACACGCAACAAAATTAAATTAAACATGTGGAAAGACAAATGGTGGTGGAAATAACATGATGCTGTAGTGGTGGTGGAAAGATCATGAGTTGTCGGTTACTGTGTATTTAGACACTGCCATTGAGTAGATCTAAGGAGAGTGCTGTCTTTTTACTTTTGACACAATTACAGAGTCCTTGTAGGCAATTCTAGTTTTTATTCTGGTTTTACGTAAAATCCCTCGACGACAGTTATTATGTAACTTCCTTACACTCACATAACTCACTTAGAAGGAGAGTCCGAATAAATAAAACATTTTTTTAGGACCCAAGTCCGAATAGATAATTAACCCAGGCGAGCCTTTTGGCTATTCTCACCCGGTGTGCGTTCACCGTGATAGCCTAGGCCAACCAGTGTTGCGTTCACCGTGAACCACTGTTATAACAGAAGTGTAGAATTCTGTGCAGTGAACAAATGTGTTGAAAGCGTGCAATTTTGTCTGTGGGCAGGGAGAGAAAGAGAGAGAGAGAGAGAAAGAGAAAGAGAGAGAGAGAGAGAGAGAGAGAGGAGTTGCACTAAGAACTTTCCGGGAAAACAAAAAGGCGACCCGCGTAGTTCGGCTTGATTCGAAAAGTTAAACAGCCGTAGATTCTTCGTAGATGACCAAATTAATTTACTTTGTGCTTAAACATAATTTTTTATCTTTGTTTTTGTCACTTTGATCGTCCACACTGATAGACAGTTTTCAGAAAGAGACAGATATATAGGCCTATAGAGAGAGAGAGACGAGGAAGAGTAGATCTTGCGAGAACCTCCAGGCAAAACAAAATGGCGACCCGCGTAGGTGTAGTTAGGCTCGATTCGAAAAGTGAAACACCCACTGCATCTTTGTAGACAATCAAATTAGCTTACTTTTGTGCTACGTCATTTTTTCTTTGCTTCTGTTAATTTGATCATCCACACCGAGACAGTATTCCGAAATTAGGAAAAACAGGTCTTGTTTCATAGCGGGTGAGAATAGCCAATGCTGGCAAGTCTCACCCCGGGTGAGAGGTCAATCGTATCTTTATTCTCACTCTCACCCCAGGTGAGGATAGCCACTTCCTAAAAGTTATTCGGGCACTACTTGGATATGGTGGTCCCGACTTTTGTGACAGGGAAAATCTAGAATCTAGTTTTGACCCCAACAACGATTACTTCTGGTTCTAAGTCTACGATTACTTTTTGATTTGCGTGCCGATATGGAGAGATAGCCTTTCAAACCTAATTGCAAAACATCAAGTCGTGGTCAAATTCAGATATAGATCTAGATCTAGGCTACTGATAAAACATAAAACATTGATACCGACTATTTAAATCCGTATCGATATTTCAGTAGATCTAGATTTTTAGATCTAGGCCTACACAAGTCGGGACCACCATATCCAAGTAGTGCCGTTATTCGGACTTGAGTTCGAATATATCTAGAGCTGGCCATATTTTTGTTTATTCGGACTCCGAACAGATTTGACATTTGAACAGATCGCGGTCGTAAACAACATGACATACGGCGGAAGGACTTCCGTAACGAGCGATCAACCCATCAAACACAATAAAGAAGAGGCCTAGACCTAACCCTACCCCTACCCCAAGCCCTCAATTCTGCTCTGTCTCATAATGGTCGCTCGTTACGGAAGTCCTCCCCATACGGCACACCAGCTAATCTAGCTACAATGCTACAATACTGTAGATTTCAACTACAAGATCAAGAATCGTGCTGTCGTGATGCTGAAAACTCCCTCCGCCTCCGCCAAAACAGAAAAACTTGTTAGAATCTTTACCGAACAATAAAAGCCATAAGCTTGACCTAGATCTAGATCTAGATGACTTCTTACACAAGTCTTATCGCTTTGTTTCTTTTTTTGTGTTCCAAATGTCTGGAAAGCTTACATTGAATTGGGAACGAGGAACAGATGATGACACCGGTGCCACACTACACTCGCTCGAGCACACTAAAATCTATTTTTGGCTAGATTTCTACTTTAGCACAGCACAGCAGTCAACCCAGTCAATAACACATGGACAGTACTTCCGGTGGAGATTTTCACTCAGCCAACTGATATTTGATTGGCTTATAAGTAACCTACAACTTGATTGGTTCATTGAATAAAATGTCAGCGCCCATGATTGAGGCACTGTTTACAATTTGTGGGTTCGTATTCTTTACATTCTCCATTTGAACGCGAATAATTGCGTTTGAGGAATATTCTTCGAGGAATAGGCCTAGCCTTACTTTTGTAATTGGGAATTTGAGAGTTTTGATGTTATAGAGTTCATGGATAAACAGATATTCAAATTCCTCAGAGATCACATCACTCACTCTGAGTTTGTTTTAGTTTAGATTTAGAATCTAGATTCTAGACAGTTTTAGTTTAGAGAATGATAGACGTCTTGATCTTGTAGTAGGATTCAGAGTAGTCAGTCAGAAGTCAGTCTACATCTAGATCTAGATTTAGATCTAGATATTCTAGATCTAGAATCTAATATAGTCGTCAGTAGGCCTTACTTAATGAACTAGTTTTGAGTTTAGGGGACAGTCAATTTAGGAAGTTTAGTCTATTTTTTGTGTGGCTATTTTCACCCCGGGTGAGAATGGTAAGAATAAAAATACAATCGACCTCTCACCCTGGGTGAGACTGCCAACGTTGGCTAGACTCTAGATGTGTTTTTCCTAATTTCTGAATCGAAGTGTATACAGACCCGGTAACCAGGAACAAAGTCACAAAGTATACAGACCCGGTAGGGGAACTCTTTTGTGACTTCGGAAAGTTTCAGCGCCCAGACCTGGTAGTGTGTGTGAGAGAGAGAGACCGAGAAAGAGAAAGAGAGAGAGCAGGGGTAAGTGCTAGCAAAATGTATATGACATGCCCCCGTTGGCAGGAGGGAACAAGAGAAAGGTAGAATGGGAAATAGGTGGGGAGAAAGAAAGACAGAGACTAATCTAACAAAGAAAAAGAGAATGCGAGCGATACACAGACAGAGGAGAGAGAGAGAGGGGGTGGGGGTGGCAGAGAAATAGAGAGGGTGACTGCTCGATTGAAATTATAATGACATTGCTCTTTTCTTCAAATTGTGATTCCTCCAACACCAAAACGGAGGAAAAACGATCGTTCTTCGAAAAGACATCCGCAATCTTCATTTAGATCTAGATCTAGGCTAGCCTCGAAACTAGATCAATGATTTATGTCTGTCTGCCTAGATCTAGACCTAGGCCATGATCTAGAAGAGCCTAGGGAGGGTACATCTCTATGGTCTACCCTGAGCCAAGAGGGCGCTGAAACTTTCAGAAATCACAAAAGACGAGTTCCCCTACCGGGTCTGCATACTTTGTGATTTTGTTCCCGGTTACCGGGTCTGTATACACTCCCTTTCTGAATACTGTCTATCGGTGTGGACGATCAAATTGACAAAAACAAAGTAAAAAATGATTGGGCTCTTTGGAAATTGCCTTCCTGTTTGTTTACATAAGAAACAGAAGTGATTGCAAAGGACAAAAGTGGCCATGTAGGTGGGCTGAGCTAAGTGAACCCTACCACATTAGCCAGTAGAGTCGAACCAGTGTAAGACGGAATCGCAAGGGAGCCAGAAAAAAATTGCGTCTTAGACAGGGGAATTCAGGGGGGTGGGGGTTCAAAAGCCCAGTCGGTGGGATCAAGGATCGCTTGTCCGATCGGCTAGGAGTGGTCAGAACTTCACACCTCTTAGTTACTTTGCTATCCTGTCTGATAATGACCTGCGTCAGTCTTACTTATCCAGTTACCACCAGTGCTTGCTTTTCATAGGACCACTGTCTGACCTATTAAAACCAGAAACATTTGAACATCTCCTTTGCTTCCACCCTTAGCCCCACCCACTAATGCAACCCCTCACTGCCATCATTGTAACAACGATTCGAGGAACTTTTTTCTCGGCTGGCTATACGATCAGGGCGACAGGCATTGGTCAATCTACTTTCCTACCTCTGGCTTCTGGCTACCCAGGAAAGTTTCTGGGGTGGCTCGCTACTCGAGCACTCTCACAGGCAGTCGTGAAATTTCACACCCTCACTACACTGACTATCTGCATCGCTTAGGACTCACATGATGGGGTAACATCTACCCCCAAATTGCACCCCTACTCTCCTTCCTCGCCCAGCGGCATGGCCATAGCGTTAAGTTTAGAGCCGGCGGAACCAAACTTGCGAGATTTGTTTCATATCAGGGCTGAGCGGGCAAAGCATTTTCCGTCTTAGACAGGTGAAACCCTCGGAAGGGAGCAGATTTTTTTTTCCGTTTCCACGTTGGACAGGTTTCCGTTTTATACAGGTAATTAAAGAGGAATATATCAAGGGGGGAGCGGGGAGATTCCTTTAAGACAGGTTTCCGTTTTACACAGGTTTCCGTTAAGGCAGGTTCGACTGTATTTCTATCAATGATTCAGCAAATACAACGATCCTTTCAAATAAATTCAAATAGCCAGCCAGTGTAGATCTTGCCATCCTTAAGTATAGCTCGTCTAGCCGTCATTAAGTATGGCTAGCCTGCCATTCTAGCCATACTTCGGCAAACCGTCTAGCGTCATTAATTGCGGCTAACCTCTTCAAATATTTTACCAGTAAGACTAAAGAAATGTTTATGTTTTTCTCTGCTTCTTTTTCAGCTGTATTATGTTGTCATAGTCATAGATCTAGTTAGTTCATCATGACTTCTATCATCAAACTTCATGCGCTCTCTGGGGCAAGAGATGAATCCCCACCTTGCTACCTACTGCAAGTTGATGAGTTTCGATTTCTTCTTGATTGCGGATGGGATGAGGATTTCAGTATGGATTTTGTTCAAGATCTGCGGAGGTCAGTAGTAGAGACGTAGAAAACAAGAAAAAATTGTGTGAATTGTGTTTAATTTTAATTTTTCAACACTTCTAATTACTCTAATAAAATTTCTGATGGACGGGTAAGGATAGATATTATGATGCCAGATCTTTTTAATACTTTAATTTAAAGCACATTACTGCAACTTTGTAATAAATACAGGCTTTAACAGGGAGCCAATGTAGCTGTAACAGCATTGATGTTATGTTTTCTCATATACATTTTTTGAGAATTATTCTTGTGGCATGGTTCTGGAGTCATTGCAGGTTTTTCATTTATCCTTTTGGTCGCCTGATTCCAGATGTAGGATTATTGAGAAATTGGCTGCCAAAGTTTGGAGACTTCCAAAGCTTGAGTGTCCAAGGAAACTGGAAATTTACATTTTCTGTGCTTGTAATCGTTTTTCAGTAAAATCCACACAGAGATATGTTTTTAAATGGGCGTAAAAACTGTTTAGCCAAAAAACCACAAAAAAATTGATAATAATTGCCAAACTGGCCGTAAAATGCAGGTTTCTTTGATTTCATTATTTTGACGAGCGTCTGATTTCACCTCAATGCCTTACATTTAATAGCTCAAAGTATGACAAAATATGCAAAGTCAAGACCTGGGTGATGTTCAATGAACCATGGTTAAATGACATTAAGACTGAAATAATTTCATGTAACCTGTTATAGTCTTCAGTTTCATAATTTGATAGGACTGGTCTTCTTGTTGTTGGAAATGAGAAAGTGATTTTCTAAAACAACAGCTATAGATTTAGTAGTTATGTTTGACAACAAATTTGTGAATGCACCACCAAGTCCAAAATCTTTGTGTAAGACTGCATGTTTAAAGATGTAAAGCATTGCACAAATAACACTCTTTATGCAGGACATCTCTTAAGACACTGATGTCATCATTTGTATTATTTCGTAATGACCATTGCATTTGCTGGAACAAACTAATGAGTATTCCTTTTTCTAGGGTGAGTCATCAAGTAGATGCTGTGCTCCTGAGCTACCCAGATCATCTTCACTTGGGAGCTCTACCTTATCTTGTGGGAAAGGGCCATCTCAACTGTCCCATTTATGCCACTGTGCCGGTTTATAAAATGGGACAAATGTTCATGTATGACCTCTATCAGGTTTGTGGACTTTTTTCTTTGCACTTAAATGCTTTTTTGAAACTATTGTGTGTGTCCATTTAAAAAAGAATAACTTTTATTTTCTGCTAGTACATCAAGGGGGAAACTGGAAAATGAAATTCTTTTTCTCAATTTTGGTTAAGAGAAATATTGAGAATTTTTGGAGAAAATTTTTAAAGGGTGTACTGTATCTATTAAAATTGTCTCAGTGCTGATCCTTTAGTTTTGTACAATTAATTGGATTTATATGGTATGGTCCTTCAGAATTATTCATTATTCATTTCATTAGTCTCGTCACAACAGTCAAGACTTTGACAAGTTCACGCTGGATGATGTGGATGTGGCTTTTGACAAAATAGAACAGCTGGAATATTCCCAGGTTATCACACTAAAAGGTACTTTCTTCTTTAAAAAATTTTTTTTATTCATTCTTTGAGCTTCTGCTGCCTAACCTCTCAGTCCATTATGTTTTGTCATAGTAGCTCTTAAAGTAGTTTTTTTTTTTATCACTCTGTGTTCCTTTATTTCCGCAGCTGTTATTGGTTTTTTCAGTGATAATAATGCATATAGAGGCTTTGAGAAAGTGTAATGTCCTTTCAGGAAATAATGATGTGGACTATAAAACCCAAACTGAAGAAAAACAAGAGGAAACAGTTAGGTTTTAGGCGCGAAAGTTTATTTTGCTGATTATTGTCTTTCAGTAGACTTATTATTTTTCTGTGTATCTTTGTGTATATATATATATAAAAAAAAAAAATTTTGTTCCTGTCATGTTGCTCTGTTTGATTTTTTGCTTATGTTTCAATAACTCACCTTTCGCATTATTTCCCTGAGCTGAAAGGCCCTGCCAACATTGTTTTTTTGAGTGTTTTTTTTTCAATTCCAGGTAAAGGACATGGTCTACAGATTACTCCTCTCCCAGCTGGACATATGATTGGTGGTACCATCTGGAAAATTGTGAAAGATGGGGAGGAGGAAATCATTTATGCAGTGGATTACAATCATAAAAAAGAAAGGTAACAGTAAGCATGTCTCTGTTTTTGGATTCATATCTTTCACTTCAGTACCTCCTGTTCTTGATTGCTTTCAGTATGTATCTTTAGTTAAAGTTAGGGCTTTTGTTTTTCTTTTGCTCAGAAATTGAACTTTTATTCTTTATGTTCATAAGGTTGTAAGTAAGAGTTTTACAAAAAATATTAAAATGTATTCACTCTCTAAGAGGTTTTATTCTGAGGTATTCAATGTTACCTCTTCCTTTCTTTCTTTGGTTTTTTTTTTACAGGATACATTTCCCTTTTGATATATCCCAATTTGTTTTGTGTTGTACTCAATAGATATCAAAGCTTCAACTTGATTGTGTCTCCCCCCCCCCTCCTCCCCCACTTGTTTTCAGGCACTTGAATGGGTGTCACCTGGACACCATTAGCCGCCCGTCTGTCCTCATCACAGATTCCTTCAACTCACTTTACAACCAACCTAGTCGAAGACAGAGAGATGAACAGTTGATGAGTATGCGTTACTTTTATTTTTTTTAACATTCCAGTGTGAATACCGACTAAATTTGTTTGTGTTTGACTTATTATTTTTCTCTTCTTGCTGTCGGTGATTGGAGGGCACCTCTGGTTGTTCCTACTTTTTGTCTTTCACACTTTTATCTGACTATGTATCTTACTTTTATTTTCTTGCACTAATTGATTATTATTGTGTCAGTTTGCTTTCTTTGCCCGAACAATGATGAACAGTCAGTCTCATTTGTTTGTTGTGAAGATTTTGAAATGTCTGTGGAGAAAAGTCAATTGTTAGAACACCCAAAACTGCAGTGGACGAAAGCTCATTTTATTGTTCAGTGTCCATTCGTTATGTTGTTAGACATAATGCTGATTTTCATATAAATTCTCTATCTGTCTGTCTGTTTGTCTGTCTGTCTGTCTCTCCTCTTTCTCTCTCTCTCTCTCTTTCGCTCCCTCTCTCACTCTCTCTCTCTCTCTCTCTCTCTCTCCCTCTCTCTCTCTCTCTCTCTCTCTCTCTCTCTCTCTCTCTCTCTCACACACACACACATACACACAGTACCACTACATTTTGAAAATTCACTGCCTAGAAAGTCATCTACAAGTATGATTGATATCTAAAAGAGAACATTACTTTTGTGCTGAGTTACAAGAAAATGTCGCCAAAGTGCAGGCCTACAATGAAATGGAAGGTTGATCTCTTCTATTCTTGTTTTCAGCCACCATTCTGCAGACAATGAGAAATGATGGGAATGTTCTAGTGGCAGTGGATACAGCAGGTCGCATGCTGGAACTGGCACAGCTGATGGTAAGTTCTGCTTGTAATTTTAAGCAAATATGGTGACTGCAAGGGCTAATTTGAGATATATAGGGTACGTTTCTCCTAGTAGAGAGATGGAGAATCAATAAAATGACTTTCCCACTTTGGAATCAAATGATGTCGTAACATGCTTTATTATTGCACACGAGTCACAGTGTCTAATAAAGCATACATAGTTTATGTTTTATTTTGTTATTCTCCTATTTTAAGGCAGTTTAAAAAAATGCTAAATAAACTTAATGCAAAATGTTATGTGCTTTACTTTGAGACTTGAACGCGTTTCAAGATATCCATTGTGAAAATTAAAATGTGCATAAAATAATTCTTGTAGGCTTCATAGACTTTTCTGTTTATGAGAGCAGCTCTTTGCAGTTTTATGTTATAAGTGAAGTACACCTTTACGGTTGTATATTGTTTTGAGTTCTATGCCACAATGCTATTGTCTTGTGAGATATACATGTCCAACTTAAACAAGAAATTTCTATCTCTTCATCTTGGTGTTTGCTTTCAGGATCAGATGTGGAGAAGTTCAGAGTCTGGGTTGACTGCATATTCTCTGGCACTATTAAACAATGTCAGCTTTAATGTAGTGGAGTTTGCAAAATCTCAGGTGAATACTTTTTCCACTCTCTGTGTGCGCTGATAAAGAATTGAAGATGTGCAGTGGCTAGGAAAATACCATAGTTATTTATTTTGGTACTTAATGAAGATGATAAAGGTTAATTTGATTAATTAAAATTTGAAATTTTATGGAATTTTGTTGTTGTTTCTGTATTGGTCTGTTTCTCTTGTTTTTCCCCAGCCATCATTACAAGTTAAAAATATTATGTCTTCGTATGGGTTGAGTCACTGTTTATAAGTACAATGGCCTACTGTTTGGAGAGTCAGTTGCTTTTCTAGTCTTATTTCCTTGTTGAGTGAGAGATCTTACCTTAACATGTACCTAATTTTGTTCTAAGAGAGTGGTAAAATAAAACCATAAAAGGATTTCCTTCACTGTAGGGTTATCTATCTTTTACAGTGGTTTTAACCATTTTAAGGAATGAAAGTGATGCTCCAAGTTTTTAAATTACCCCCAAAACCTTGTCTCATGTGTGCAGGTTGAGTGGATGAGTGACAAAGTGATGAGGTCGTTTGAGGACCACAGGAACAACCCTTTCCAGCTGAAGCATGTCCGGCTCTGTCACAACCTGGCAGAACTCGCCCGTGTCCCTGAGCCTAAGGTCAGTTTTGTTTGCTTTTAGAGAGTGCACATCATTCTGAAATTTTTGTAGGCCCAAAGGTCTGACTAGTGAACTGTGGTATTGTTTGATACAGGGTTCTCATGCCACTGTTTCTGAAAGAAGACATTCATGAAATCTTGTTCCCATTCCCAGTGTCTTGTCAGTGATGTCCCCATTCTATTTCAGGCTTTAATGCTGTAAACAGTGAGATTGAGAACTTTGTGAATAACTTCAGTTAATTAAGTTCTGTCCAATCTCCTTTTTGTCCAGCCTGTTTAAATCTATGTGGTCCTGAAGGGAATAAATAAAATAATGAAAATGCCTTTGTTGTGAATCGGAAAGTGGCAAAATGTGTCGCTTAAGTGGCTCACTTTTATGTGTTATTCCAATTTGTTATAGACTTTCCTGAATGCAGGGGCTACTGTTGCTGCTTCCATTGTGTGAAACCCATGTTGTGCTTTACAAATGCACAATTTTATTGTGTTTTCCATGCAAGTCTGTCAAGTCTTCCTCTTGAGTCTTTACAGTTGATATGAGCTCCATGATCCTTCTTCTACTTTCTTTGTTTTAGCTGGTACATTTAGTCAGACTCAGGACAAAATTATCAATGAAAAGAAATGTGCTGTGACCAGATTATTTGTGCCTGGTGACCCAATTACATTTTTGTTTTTATATCTTGATATCGTTTTATCGCGCCTGCAGTAGTACATTGACTCATTGGCTGATGACTAGTATTTTGCTTACCTCAGTAATTACAATAATGTGTTTGCTTGTGTGAGTTGCAGTGGTTAATTACACATTGGCCTGCCCACTGGGGTTGTGTCACCTTATATTCACATGCTAGCACCCTCAGAAACGTACAATTTACATGATTTCTTTGGGCGTGGGCACATAATTGCCTCCATGCTGACAGGTATGTACTACACACGCACTCACGTTCAGACACGAGCACACATGCTTGTCTTTGAAAGAGCTAAATAAATTGTCAGGTATTCGAGCAGCAATTAGGAGAGGTAATCGAGTATACATTTAGTATTTTTGAGTTATGTCCCTTCAGCCTCCCACCGGGAAGGAAAAATCAAACCTATTCCTCATCTTTGCATTCATTGACTCTGAGACATCTCCCGAAAAACCAGGCTGGTAATTCAAATCTCTCGAAAGAGAGAGAAGGAGAGAGAGATTCACTCTGGTATTTTTTTTCTTATTTGCTGTCCATGATCGTTATTATTTTTTGTACGGACTTGATTTGCCTTGGTGCTGAACTGTTATCTCAAACAGTAATTGATCTCTCTTTTAATCTGTCGCGTTCTCTTTCTCTCTCTCTCTCTCTCTCTCTCTCTCTCTCTCTCTCTCTCTCCCTCCCTCCCCCCCTCTGTCTCTCTGTCTCCCTCTCTATCTCTCTGTGTTTGTGGGTGGTTGGTGGGTTCACTGATATGGTTTGCTCCTTCTATCCTATTAAAAATCTATCGTCCTCTTCTCTCCTTTAAGTGCACATTACTCTCTAGTTACACCTCTAATCTTTGGCCCTTAAATATGGCCTATTTATGTTGCAAGTGCCTTGACAATCTTACTAAAATTACCCCCCCC
>NW_004797689.1:244221-246133 GCF_000002075.1 Aplysia californica
CTGGCGCGCTCGCTTTAACACGTCTTTAGTTAGATGGCGTTTTGTGTAGATTTTTTACTTGAAATCGTGGACTTCTTTAAAAATCACGAGAATAGAACGTGATTCAAATTGTTACTTGGGGAAAAAAGCAATAACCAACAACAACCCAAAAACAAAATTTAGATAAAACCACAAAACAAAACAACCCCCCAACCCCCCCCCCAAACAACAAGAACAAAAACAAAACACAAATACAAACAAACACCCCCCCCCCCCCAGAAAACCCCCCGGGTATACAGTAGTCACTGAAAAGTGTCTTTGAACATACAATGCAAAAAGCTTCCTTTTCACTTAGTGCTATCGTAATTTACTGGTATTTACCAGCTTAACTACCTCTTCCACCGTCATTACTGGATGTAAAGTGTAGGCGTATACAATACGGACATTGTCGTCTGCAGTGACTGAAGAGCACTCATGACTGTCGCCGTCACCGATGTCTTTTTGACCTGTTTCCTGTTCAGATGTACTTTTCCATTTGACCGTCTCTCGCTTTTTCTCCTCTTCCAGTGACAAACAAAGGCTTTGACTGAACTGGTGTGTGGGTGAATGAATATCTGTTCGGTCACAGGAATTTCCCTCACGTTAGATCTTTAGTAAGAGTGCATTTTGTGTAGATTTTATTTGTTTACGCGTTTCTTCAGCTGTAACAGATTTTTAGTTTTTTCCCCTTACACTTACTGTAAACAACATTGCCGTGTATAATATGCTTATTGTTCATTCGATGGGACGTTCAACATATTTGTGCTGACCACACCCATGATCTTAGGGTAGATAAGATCGAACTCTTAGCCTTCTTGGATAAGGGCAAAAAAATATCCGATGTCTCGTGTGCAAGATATTTTATTTATTTATTTATTTATTTATTTATTTATTTATTTATTTATTTATTTATGGGGAGGGGGTTGTTGCTGCAGCGATATGGGGATTATTTTGGAGGGGGATTTCCGTTGGCGATGTGGAGGTCGCTTCAGACTAAGAATGTCAATGCTCTTGCAGTCATATGAAATCATCTCTTGGTGTAATCCCCCCCCCCCCTGGCCACGTACGCACACACACACACACACACGCACGTACACACACACACACACACACACACACACACACACACACATACACACACACACAAACACATACACACAAACACATACACACAAACACACACAAACACTCTCACACACAAGAAAATGACTCGAATCCAAAACATAGTTATTCCCTCTCCGTTCCCAACGAAGAAACGAACTTTTCAAATATCCACGAAAAGCCCCAAACAAAATTAGCTCGTATCCTGAGCAATGGGTCTCTGGGTCTAACCGGAGGCAAAAAAGTAGAGACGCGTCACTCCTCGATTTAGGCGAGATTGGGGTCAGGCATCCGGTGAAAGTTTCACGCCGTACAACTAATAGTCTGTTCCTCACTACCGAGGAATCACCTTATTGTTTTCATTGTAAATTAAGCAAAGGGGTTTGTCTGAATGGGTTTTAAACACCATTTCTCTTCCTTTACCATCACGTCATACCCACATCCACACATGAAACAGTCAGAACATTCTAGTAATTCTAGTCAATATTTTAATTAAAATTTCAAAACATACCTAACTGCATGTTTCCTCTCGGTCGGTACAATTATTGGCCTCTTGGTCACGTCCCCTCTCCTTATTCCTGGCCTGCATCTCATTGCATTAGTGCGCACAATACGCCAAATCTTTTCTATTCTTCTTCTTCTACACCTTTTTCTTTGTCATTTTCTTCTTGTTCTTGCTCTTGTTCTTCATGTTCTTCTTCTTCTTCTTCTTGCTCTTCTTCTTCTTCTTCTTCTTCTTTTTCTTCTTCTTCTTCTTCTTCTTCTTCTTCTTCTTCTTCTTCTTCTTCTTCTT
>NW_004797689.1:247640-250308 GCF_000002075.1 Aplysia californica
CCCCGTTATTTTAACTGAAGTCCGGTAAGAAGAACAGTCGTTTTTTTTACCCTGCCCAATTCTATCATCTGGCGCTTTTGTGTTTAGTAAGTAATAACAACAAAGTGTGCAGCATTTTGAATTTTGACAAAAGCATTTAGTCTTAAAGTAAACACATAGGAGAATATTTTGCCAACTGTATAACTAATTAACTAACCAAATGAATAAAGGAATAAATAAATAAATAAATAAATATGTTACTTCACTCTTATAACGTTTATTGGCAAATTACACATCTAAGTGTTGCCATAGCCCCAACTGAAGAAGGTTAAGAAGAACAGTTGTTGTTCTCAGCATTCTTTTCTGTTTAGAACCATATTAATTGTGACTACTATCTTTTTGTTTGCAAATGCGATTTCGTAAATTTCAGCCATTTTCACAAAATCCCAACGGCATCCCCAGTTGGCTTCTCTGGTGTGGGTTGCTTTTCTTTCCTATCCAACATATGTCGGGGTTGTAGGTTACTGTCTAGAAATACCTCTAATCTTCAACAGATTTATGATCTGTTTCTGTGGCAAGTACCGTAAAACTCTTTTACTAAAACTAATCTAAACCATACTAGTCGTTTCTATTGATTGCCTTATTGTTTTCAAATGCAACTTAGTCTTAGTTATTTTTCAATTTATATTATTTTTGCACAAAATCCCAGCGGCATTCCTGGCTGTTTTATTATGATCGTAGATGATTTTGGGACGAAACGAAGGCGGTATCGTGCCGTCTCTTCATGAAGTACGGGCCAACACAGCAGAAAGATGGCGTGCAGAAATACACCCCGCCTTTCTTGATTCATATCCCCCTGCCATGCTCCGAAGGCGTTTGCGGCAAATGTCTAAATATGAACAGGCATTTGTTCCATAGTCTGTGTCTGATTAATTGCGGTCTTCGTGGGCATTTTGGCCGATATTGGAATCCCCTTTTTCCTCTCTTCTTAGATATAGGTGTTTTTACACCCTCGTCGACATAGTTTAGATAATTCAAGAGGCGGGCAGCGCTTTAGGGCTACCTGGGCTGAGAGGGATGCAACGTCCCAGCAGAAAAGCCCGAGATTCTCAATAAAAATGTATGCTCCCCACACAGGAATGGAACACAGGTTTTCTGTGCGCGACGCTGAATCATCCACCTCTTGTCTTTTCGAGCGAATGGTTGGCGGGCGCCAGTCATAGATCCTTCTTATTTTCTTTCTTTCTCTCTGTTGTTTCTGTTTGCACATCTTGTTGTTTTTTTCTGTGTGCGAAATGGTCATTATCGTGCCCGAAGCGTGGTGGTTGGCGGGTTCTCTGGTGTGTGTGTGTGTGTGTGTGTGTGTGTGTGTGTGTGTGTGTGTGTGTGTGTGTGTGTGTGTGTGTGTGTGTGTGTGTTTTCTTTTTTCCTATCAAATATCTATTGTCCTTGTCTTTCCTCCTTCTTTGTTTTGTTTGTTACTCTCACGTAACACCTCTAATCTTTGGCACTTATATGACCTAATTGTGTTGCAAGTACCGTAAAACTCTTACTAAGTGGGTGGTTGGCGGGTGCTCTGGTGTGGTTTGCTCCTTCTTTCCTATAAAACATCTGTTGTCCTAATCTCCCTCGAAGCTGCTTCTCCTTTACTATTCCGATCTCGATTTTATTCTCTTCTGCGTTGCTTTGGGTCACATCTACCTACACACGTGAATAGTTAAAGGGCGTCATTTGGTATATCCCACAGCTCCAATTTCCTCTGTCTTGTCTGTCCGTCTTATTCATTTTGAGCGCTAATTGGCCATTATCGTATCGATGGGCTTCTCCTTACTCAACTCATCTGAACTAAACTGCACAAGCGCTAAATAGCCGTTATCATGGAGATGCTGGACCCCTAATATTGCGTGGATGGATGGTGGGTGCTCTGGTGTGGCTCGCTCCTTCTTTCCTATCAAACATCGATCGTCAGTATCTTTGCTCCTTCTTTCTTTTCTTTGTTACTCTCTAGTAACACCTCTAATCTTCGGCACTTATATATGTATGACCTAATTGTGTTGCATGTGCTGAAAAAGTCTCACTTAAACTAAACTAAACTAAATTAAACTAACTTAAACAACACGACACCACACATTGGTAGCTGGAGGGCATCAGTCGTAGACCTTACTTCTCCGTCTCAACTCTGTCACCCTGTCTTGCTCTTTTCCAGCACTAAATGGCCATTATCATGTCGATGGGCTTCTCCTAACAGAACTCGATCTGGACTATACAAGACCAGCGCGTGGATGGCTGGCGGATGCTATGGTGTGGTTTGCTCCTTCTTTCCTATCAGACATCAAACTTCTTTAGCATAGTCCCTTCTATTTTTTGCTTGTTACTCTCTGGTAACACCCCTAATCTTCGGCACTTTAATGATGTATTTGTGTTGAAAGTACCGTAAAACTCTAACGGAAACTTCGAATGAATATATGAATGAATGAATAAATAAATAAATGAATAACAGCGCTACATAACGTGATCATGTCGACTTGCGTCTCCATTGCTGCTGAAAAAAAAGAAAAAAAAAAAAAGAAGGAAAGATTAAGAACAGTCTCAATTCTGCCAAGCTGTTGTTTCGGCGCGCTTGGATGGACGTTGCTGCTGATCGATTCGACTCGTGTGTGTATGGGGGGCGGGTCACCTTTGCAGTATA
>NW_004797689.1:251956-256488 GCF_000002075.1 Aplysia californica
CTTTTTACTGGTTTTCTTTTTTTTTTTTAAAGTTGGTCTTTAGTTTCAGGGAAAGGTAATGAGGCGTGAGGGGGTGGGGGTGGGGGGGGGTTATGATGTCTTATTTTTGGGAGGGACGGAGGTACTCTGGGCTTGGTGGAATGGACGGCAGTATTCAGATTTCATTGCCTTTCAAGGCACAAGGTACTTCATTTGGAAAGCAAAGTAGCCATCTGGCCGTATCAGAGCTCCGTTGTGAGACGGGATGGCTCGGGATTAACGAGGACGTTTAAACTCCACCCACGCTCCTTAGGGTCGGTTCTTGACCTTCCACGCGTTTGCCAAGGTCGTAAACAACTGAGCCACATCGACCGTAGGTCACCGACACAATGAGAAAGAGATTTGGGTGGGGGGAGAGGTCCGGTCACTGATCGTGGCCGGTGGTAATGGTGCTCTAAAGTTTGGTCGAGTACAACAGTTTTACAACTGGACTTTGGGTGGTTGGCGGGTGTTCTGGTGTGGTTTTCTTTTTTTTTCTTGTCAAATATATATCCTTCGTATCTCTCCCCTTATTTTTTTGTGTTTCTTATTATTACTCACTTGTAACTCCTCTAATCTTCAGCACTTACATAAACCTAAGTGTGTTTTAAGTGCTGTAAAAGGCTTACAACAGTTTGACTGACGTGATTTGCTCTAAGTGCGTCTACTTTGCGGGTGATAGTTGGTCTTACTTCTGTTTTGTTTTCCTAAGTTATTTCTGTTTGTTTGCCTTACTTTTACTTGGTACTAAGTGGTTGGTTGGCAAGTAGTTTAGTGTGGTTTGCTCCTTCTTTCCTGTCAAATATCTATCGCCCTTATTTCTACTTCTTTTTTTAAGAATTATGTTCCTCGAGTAACGCTTCCAATTCTAATTTTCAGCACTCGTAGTTTCTCTTTGTATTGCAATTGCCCTACAACTCATACTAAAAACTTAAAAAAGGGAGATATAGTATGCCTGTCTTACTTTTCTTTATTTTGTTGATGTTGTTTATTCAAAACAGTCAGCGCTGAATGATCATACCGTTGTTGATAAAATAATTCTCTTTGTCTTTCAAAGAAAGATTAATCTTATTTCAGACTTTTTGAACATTCTATTTCGAATATCTTGATACTCTTACATCGGCGTTCTTGATACTCTTGCATTATACTTTAAGTGTGCTGGCCCTTTATGGGGTGAGCAAACGACTCGCTGTGTGGGGGATGGGGGTGTGGTGGTGGTGTAGAGATTGAAGTTTTATGGTACATTAAATACTATCAAGTCACGTTCTCGATCAAAACTGTAATATTAATGTTTAACGTGGGCTCGAGACTTGTTCAACTCTTTGTCTGCATGATCGGGCCGGTGTACTTTAGTCGATCGGAAAATGACGATAGTGATCTTTGGCCTTTACACTGTATGTTTCCCCACCACCAATACCTCCATCGATGATGATGATGATGATGATCATCATCATCATCATCATCATCGTCACCATCATCATCATCGTCATCGTCGTCGTCATCATCATCATCATCATCATCATCATCATCATCATCATCATCATCATCATCATTCACCACTGGTAGGTCCTATTCTTTAATTTACCTCTATTGTTTCTGTCTGTCTGTCTATCCGTCTTGCTTTTCCCAAGCACTTAATGACCATCATTGTATCGATGTGCTTCTCTGTATTTAAACAAACAAATCATCATAGTTGAATCCGGAATAGAACGCATCCTTTTTTCACGATCGAGGTTTACAAATTTGTCAATTCGTCGGGAATTAGATCAAATGACATAGCCAAAAACAAAAACAACAACAACAACAAAGTAAACAAACAAAAATAAAACAAAAACAAAAACTCCCCCCTCCCCACTTTAAAAAAAAGTTTTTAAAAAAAGCTGACCCGAACACAAATGCATGTAGTGTTGACATTTCTGATAGGGTAGGGTATCGTCAAATTGGCTGTGGCGATCTTACACGTTCAACAGAGTCGTTTTTGTGTACTCTCTCCAGAATCTTTCCTTTATTGGTCTGTCCAGCCGGTGCGGCCGCGTCATTTGTCGCAGGAAAAAGCAGCGCGCCCGAGTGGCCGCCATTCTTGCGAAAGTTCAGGGGGAATTAGGTCATGTTATGCTAGCGGCAGGAATTAGATTAAGACAACACAACAACAAATAATGTGGACGGGGAAAAACCATTCCCTCACGCTAAAGTACCTCTCTCAGAAACAAGGAAGGATCCGATCAGAGATGTGTGGGAAATTTGCCTCGTGCTCCGAGTGGTCCACGCGTCTTTGTGTCAGCCTAGTTTAGAGATGATGGTTTTTTTTCCTGGGGGGTTGCTTTTATATTTATTTTGTCCCCGGCTGTGATTGTGTGCCAGAGAGGGTTTACAGTAGCAGTTTGTATTACTGTAAAACTCTCTGGTGTATACCGCGCGCGCTATTAGAGCGGAGAATTTGTGGCCAGCCGCGTCGCTACCTCGGCTATTTTTGCGGTTAATGACGATGCCGTCGATCGTGGTTCGAATATCCGACAGTGCTCTCTTGAACATGGGTTTGTGTGAGAGGGGTTTTAATGGTTCTTTGCCGTCTTTGGTAGGGGTCGTATCGGAGATTGGCTTTGCATCAGAGATCATGACAAGAAGACAGTTTTTTTTAAAAACTCGAAATTAGAACTATCCACAGGTTTGAGCAAAGAAAAATTTCGAGGAAATTGAAAGTACTGCAGGTGATTTGGTCAGCACACGTGGTCTTTTACGAGTAAGACAGTATGGATATGAATAAACTTTTTTTGTTTGTTAAGAAAACGCAGCAGCAATACACATCCTTATTTCGTGGTCCCGTACTATTCTTGTCCTTCCTCGGACAGGATAGTGGAGATAGTTTACGGCAAGTCAGACGTCAGAACAAGACGGCTGCATTTCGCCCGGAATGGGTTAGAGTTAGGACAACAAATCTCAATAGATACTAAACAAGCTCTCCTCAACAGAGCACCTGTGGTAGAGGATCGATTTGTAAGAATATTTGTAGTAATAAATGTTGCACGCTTTATCGACACAATTTAGTTTCAGCCCAATCGCCCCACCCCCCTTCCCCCAAAACTACAACCCCCCCAAAAAAAACCAACAACGAATAAACAACCCCCCCCTCCAAAAAACAAACAAACAACAACAACCAAACAACCAAAACAAAAGCAAACCGAACCCCCCCCCCCGAAAGAAAACCACTCAAAGAAAGTCCAAAAGAAAGACGGGAAAAAAGCTAGAGAGAACTAAATAGAAATAATGCACTCGCCGCTCTCTCTCCGAGAGATTTTGTCTGTTCCTGTCAAGATTACCCTGTTTCTCGTCTGTTGACCCTTTTCTACCCACGGCCTCGCAGCACGCTGGAAAAAGGCTCAACATAATTTCTTTAGTTCCAGCATAATCAGCCCCCCCAGCCTCGAGCAACGGCTGGTTGGGGGGCTCCAGTGGTCAGTGCTTTTTCCTATCTTGCCCTCTGTTGTTTTCTTCTTATTATTATCTTACCTTTTACCTGAACTATATGCTGCCTGTTGGTTTGTTCTTACTATCTTACTATCTTACCCTTTACCTGAACTAAAGGCTACCCGTTAGTATATTCTTCTCATTACTTTACCATGTGCTTAGATTAAATGCTTCCCATTATAGTATGTCAATGTAGCTCTGTTTATTAAGTCAGACACCTTAGGTTACTCAACGACTGTGAGCTTGGCAATTAAACGGGTCATTTGACGCCGTTCTGTGCCTTAAAGTGACGCATATTCCGCCGCCACCTAGTAGATAAGGAAAATTGGAAGCTAAAGGACAGCAACAGTATAGGTGAATGCAGCAGTGTGATAGCATCAGGTCAGGATGTTGTATTAACAACTGTCGTCTGGGTGTAGCGGGCAGGAGACCCGAGCTCGATCCCCGACTTGGGAGAAAATGGTTTGGTTAAAAAAAAAAAAATCGGATGTATCTAGGTCTTTTCGCTGAGATTTATTACTCTGTGCCTGGGTTGGCCCTGACAGACAGGATCGGAAGCCTGCTTCGTAAATGATCTAAATTATGACAATGGGGGCTTTTAAACACTGACAACCCCCAATAAAACCCCCACAAACAAAACTGGAAAACCCCTAACAAACAACGCCCCTCCCCAATCATTCATACTGGAAGTCCTTGATGGGCGCATTAAATTAATTATGGTGGCTTATGAACTCGGGTCTTTGCGAGGACAGCTCCATCGCTAAAACCTGCTAGTGCCAGTTATGAGTTCAAGTCGGTCGCGTGCGAAATGTCGCACGGAACGAGTGCTGAATGGTGACAATGGTGACAAATGAGATGGTGATTGGGTCACGCTGTGGCATGGATAAGGCTCGTTCTTGCTGTCGCTAATGTGTAGGATGCCGCTAATTAATGAATGAGCTACTACAGGTTGTGTAACGAGGTGGTACCAGATAGATGGGTGGATGGATGGATGGATAGGTGGATGGGCGGACAGACGGACGGGGAGAGAGAGAGAGAGAGAGAGAGAG
>NW_004797689.1:256659-258581 GCF_000002075.1 Aplysia californica
GAGAGAGAGAGAGAGAGAGAGAGAGAGAGAGAGAGAGAGAGAGAGAGAGAGGGAGAGAGAGAGAGTCAGACAGAGAGACTGAGAGAGTGAGAGGGAAAGAGATTCTATATTCTAATTCTATGACAATTAGTTTGATTAAAATATGACATTGAATATTTAGTATATTCACACTCGTATTCACACTTTTACACAATACATACACGCCCATACACAGGGAAATCTCATGGTCTGGAGGTTAAGGTGTTCGCCTCTCATTCAAGCAGGGGTTCCCGGTTCGAATCCGGATGGCGACGGAAAAATTTTCTTTTCTAAAATTGTCTCCTTTCTCCCCCTTTCTTGCTCTCTGTACTAGCAACGTTCTGTCGTCTGCTTTCGTCTCCATTTTCTGCCCCCACCCACTCACCCCCTTTGCCTCCTCTGGGCTCTCGACTCTTTCTGCAGCTTTTCTTCTGCTACTCCTTGGCTCCTTCTTACTGCTGTCTTTAGCCACACCCATGATCTTCTAGTAGGAAAGATCTACACCGAGCCTTCTCGGACAACGGCGAAAATTCTTGGAGGTCCCGTGTGCAAGTTGCTCATCTTTAAGTTCCCTTTGTGGTCTAAAATCGACAAGAGTATGCTTCGGCCGCCACTCAGGCAAAATTCAAAATTCCCTTCCACCCGAAAATGTTTAATGTTTAAATGTGTCCCGCGTTCTCTTATAACCTTATGCAGTTGCGAGCGCTTTAAAACACTTTTTAAAAAAATCAACAACAAAACAACAAACCCACGCACGCGCGCGCGCACACACACACACACACACACACACACACACACACACACACACACACACACACACACACACACACACACACACTTACCCCAACACATCGAACGATAGTTAGGCTAAGAAAAATAAGAAGTTACCGTACATTTTGTATAACAAATCATGAGTGTATTAGCAAACTAATATTCTAAAGACAGTGATTTAATCAATGAAAACTCTTGTAGGATCTACCAGTGAACGCCTAGAAGCAGTCTTGTTACAACGAAGAGCAACATGTAGATCCAGAGAGCGTACTTTTAAGCACGCCTTTGTCTTTTTGATTACGCTGGAAACTTTCTTGTTTTCGAATAAGGCGTGATAAAAAATGTCTTGTCAAACATGCAAAACTGGGTAAAGCTGATGTAATTACTGTTGTTGTTTTATTTTTTTCTGTTACCACACCTTTTGTGCTGTACTGTTTGCCTGTCTGTTGTTGCGATGTTTGATTTTTTAGCATGAATGCATGTGCCACTCTTGTTGTTACGATACTGTGGCGGCATTTGATCTGAATCAAAGCCATGATTATCGATGTTCTCGCAGAGCGTTTTTGTGACGTAAAAGGTCATAGCTAACTCAGACTAACTGTTGTGCTGCATGTACATGTAATAAAACAAATTGGGGTGGATGAGGGGAGGGGGGCATTTTATCGGATTGAAAGCCATGGTTATCGATATTCATGCAGAACGGTTTGTGACGGCCTTTTAGCCGCAGAAACCTGTTGTGCTGCATGTAATAGAGCGAACCGAGCAAGGGATGGCTGGGAGGGTGGGGTTGGGGGGGGAGGGTGATGGTCATGCCCATTACAGCAGATCGAGTTGGTCAATAGCTAACGAAACCTGCTTGCTGGCTGTAGCAGGTAGCAGCATCAACAGCAGCAGCACACCTCTGTGTCGACTTCTTTGTGGACAGGTCGACGTTCCCGATTGGTAAGCCGTAAAAACCCGTGGAATGATTCCTTTCTGGGCCCGCTGATTAGCCACATTATTTCCCAGTCGCGCTCTCCACGCCAGCCGCTGGCCCGACACGGGGACAAAGGCGAAGAGCGATGCGATGGCCACTCCAAGTCGTCTTAGGTTTTTTGTTTTTTTGTACAGTAAATTTTTTTTTTTGGGGGGGG
>NW_004797689.1:260352-262021 GCF_000002075.1 Aplysia californica
CTTGACAACCTCCCCCCCAAACAACCCCCCCAACCCCACAGGGAACGGCAAGACTCCACAGAAGAACGCCTCACCCTCGCCCTACCTCCCACTAACTTGAATAGATGAATGAATAAATAAATAAATAACCCAGTAACCGCCCCCCCCCTCCCTTCCCTCTACCCTGACAGAAGAAATGCTCTGTGTTTCTGGCGTATCTGTCGATTTATGTACGTTGATCACGACGGGAAGGTTTTCTCTCCAAAACGTTTTCTGTGGAGGCGGTAGTTGTTGAAGACAGGCGCGTGGGTGGTTGGCGGGTGCTCTGGTGTGGTTTGCTTCTTCTTTCCTATCAAACATCTATCGTCCTTATCTCCTCTCTTTCTTTTTTATGTTTGTTACTCTCTTGTAACACCTCTAATCTTCTGGTGCTCATATTATGACCTTATGCAGCTGCGAGCGCCGTAAAACCTATACCAAAACAAACAGAAGACAGGCATTGGTGGCGTAGCGGTTAGTACGATTCCTGTGTGGGGTGAATTTTTGATCGAGTGTCTCGCTTTTTCCGAAGGAATGCTGTTGTATATCTCTCGTCCTGCATTGGCCCTGATAGGCAGGGTCGAAGCCCTCCTCCTGAATGATCTAAATTGTGTCGATTGGGGCATACGACATTTATATACATTATTTTTTAAAAAAGCTGTTATTGTATCCCAAAGAATCAAATGGTTCAGACATCTCCTACGATTACCAACACATCATCCAGCACAACGTGCCTTCATCCTAAAATTCGATGGCAACGAGGCTAGAGGGCGACCGTGAAAGACCTGGATAGATGGAGTCAGGGAAACATTAACCACCCTCTTCATCCCCCTGAGCCAAGCTCTCCGGCTGGCGACAGAGAGACGTCTCTTTCTTCCCGCGACACCCAAAAGGGTATAAGCGGCGGATAAAAGTAATGTAAGAAAGTTATTGTATCAGTGCCACTTTGATAATTTGTTACATATTTTTTGGCGAGCGGGAGGTGATTCGGTTGTGCTGTAGAATGATTATATTATGACGACGACCGACGACCTAAGACTCCACGTCTCATTCAGTGGCGTCTGTGGTGAAGTGGTTAGGCTCTTTGCTGTTTTATGCAGAAGACGTGAGTTTGATTCTCGAGTGAGGAATTGAGTAAAAAATCGAGCATTTCTGCCTCTTTGGCAAGATGTCAAATCCGATTCAGATCGTGTTAGCCCTGACAGGCTGGGTCAGAGCAGCCTGCCTCTTAAATAAATGAAATTGTTTCGACGGGAGCGTACAACATTTACTGTTTAAAAGAAAAAAGATAATTCAAGAGAGACGCGGCGGTACTAAATAGAATCAAGATGACCAAAGACTGTCTAGTCCACCCCTCTCCCCCCCCCCTTCCCTACTCCATGTATCGTACCCACATACTTTGCCAAGTATCGCATCTAGTTACTCCGGCGTTGACCAAAAAGGAAGAGGACAAAGAAAAAGAATTCCCTGATTATCCTATTGTAGATGAGCTTCTTTCCCCTTTCTCTCACTGTCTCTGTCTGTCTGTTTATTTTTCTCTCGTCTCGCGTGGTCTCTCTCTCTTCCTCTTTCTCTCTCTCTCTGTCTCTCTGTCTCTCTGTCTGTCTGTCTGTCTGTCTGTCTGTCTGTCTGTCTGTCTGTCTGTCTGTCT
>NW_004797689.1:262158-263613 GCF_000002075.1 Aplysia californica
GTCTGTCTGTCTGTCTGTCTGTCTCTCTCTCTCTCTCTCTCTCTCTCTCTCTCTCTCTCTCTCTCTGTCTCTCCCTTTTAGTTCTGGCGTCTCTTGTGTTGCGGTTCGGCCTTTCGCCATCGCACGCCGAGAAAGTGAGTTTGATTCTCGTATGGGGATTTTAAAAAATCAAGTAACTCGGTTTGTCTGCTGGGATGCTGTATCCCTCTCAGCCCAGATTGGTCCTGATCCTTGCAGGCAGTATGGTAGCCCGCCTTTTAAATGATCTAAATTGTGTCGACTGGGGCATGACATTTCTACAATTACATTTCTCTCTCCCTGTCTCTCTCTCTGTCTCTCTCTCTGTCTCTCTCTCTCTCTCTCTCTCTCTCTATGTGTCTCTCTGTCTCTCTCTCTCTCTCTCTCTGTCTGTCTGTCTCTCTCTCTCTCTTTGCCTCTCTTCCTCTCTCGCTTGCTCTGCTTTCTTCAGAATTTTACCCGCCCCTCTCCCTATCTGTCAATTCGTTCTCTCTCTCTCTCTCTCTCTCTCTCTCTCTCTCTCTCTCTCTCGCTCTGTTTTCTTCAGATTTTTACACGCCCCTCTCCTTATCTGTCAATTCGTTGATTTTTTAAAGAACCGCGCCTCTCTCTCTCTCTCTCTCTCTCTCTCTCTTTCTCTCTCTCTCTCCTCCTCTCTCTCCTCCTCTCTCTCCTCCTCTCTCTCTCCATCCCTTTCGCATTTCTCCATTTGTTTTCCTGTCCGTGTATCAACCAAGCCTCTCTCAGTAGTTGGTAGTGGTGCGTCTCCTCTGAGATTAAGTTAAGTTGAGATTTTTTGGACATTAGTCGTACTCTGGCCGGGGTCGTGCTCGAGCCTATATATCAATTTCACTTGAGCAAAGACGGAATCGGAAAGCCGATCGAGCGATCAGCGTTGTTGATTATGAGTGGAGATATGTTAGTTCCACCTTCCGTACCATTTTCTACAAAGAAAAATCCGAAAAGTAACTGAAGAAAGATTAGACCACTCCCCTCTCTCGACCCTACCCCCTCCCCCAACTCCCCCTACTCCCCCTACTCCCCCTGTCCCCGGCTCAAGCAAAGAAACAGGGAACGGTGTAAAACGAACGAAATCGAATTCTTCGTACACTTGGCTTTAAAAAGAATTCTTTGACGTGAAGAATATTGGGTGTTTCTGGTAAAGATTTGGAAAACCCGGGAAGAATATTTTTGGATAGTAATAAATAGTATACAGCAGCATCCTGCTTTCTTTCCGGTACTTCCGCAGTGCTCAGAGTGTATTGTCGATGTTCTAATACTCTCGCCAATATAATTATTCCGCCCTCTCCCTCTCCCCCTCCCCCCCGCCCCCAGTCTCCCACTCTTTGGAGTGCGCCGTTGATATGCCCTACTCCCCCCCTCTCTCTATCTCTCTCTCTCTGTCTCTGTCTGTCTGTCTGTCTGTCTGTCTGTCTG
>NW_004797689.1:266420-267695 GCF_000002075.1 Aplysia californica
TCTCTCTCTCTCCCCCTTTTCTCTCTCTCTCCCTTTTCTCTCTCTCTCTCTCTCTCTCTCTCTCTCTCTCTCTCTCTCTCTTTCCTTTTCTCCTCTTCCCTCCCCTCTTTCCCTTTTCCTGAATGATTGTACTTTTCCTGTTCATAGCAGCAAATGACGTCAGGCGTCATCCTCTTTCACCATCATGTCAGTTTGCCTCTACTTGCCAACATCACGTAAACGGAGCCGACGACGTGCCTTGGAACAGCTCAGTTTCTTTCGATTTCTTTTCTTCCCTCTTTGTTGCAAAGGCGACGCCCATATTTTCGAGACGAATAGAAATGGCAAAAAAGTCTCACCACTGCGTGTTTTGACTTTACGTTAACGATTTATCACCAGCGACCCTTTGACAATCGTTTTTATGGGTGGTTGGCGGTCGCACTGGTGCTATTTGTTCCTTATTTCCTAACCGGCATGCATCATCATTATCCTTCTTTCTTCTTTTCTTTGTATTTTATTCTCTAGTAGTACATTTAATCTTTGACATTTCTACTATGAATTAATTTTGTTGCAGGTACCGTAAAACTCTTATTAGAACTGAACTGAAAAAAAAACAACCCCCGCCTCTCTGGAAACAAGAAGGTAACCCTGGTAATGTCACCAAAATCACCCCCTCCCCCTTTCTCCTCGCCCCCTTTCCCCCCTCGAATATTGACACCTCTGCCATTTGGTGCGAGGCTTTGAAATGTCAATGAAGAATGACGCTTGTCTACAGTCCTCTGGTGCGGAGGTGTGGACTCCTACAATAACTACAAGCCAGCTAGCCAGCATTAGATCTAACTGGAAGGTCGCTCCCTGACCGCATTTTCCCTTCAGCTGCTAACGAGATAATTCCGTAAACAAGTGCGGTATTGTGAGGACATTGTGTGACACCAGTTATCTTTGTAACGTCCTACCCTGGCACATGCCTTATGTGGTGCCGTCAGGAGGTCAATGATGTTACTTGGTTCATGAATGGCGTGAATGCTCATTTTGCAGTCGCTCGAGTGTGTGTATGTATTATTTCATGCTTGTGTGTATGTGTTTTTTGTATTTAGTTGTGTCTGTGTGGGTTTTTTTTTGGGAGGGGGGATGGGTTGGTATGTGTGTTCGAGGGAAAGGAAAAACAGAAATGCGTGTAGTATGGGCGAGACAGAGCGTGGAAAAGAAAAAGAACGATGCAGATATTAACACATGCACTCACACACACAAACACACACACACACACACTCACACACGCACATATATTATATATAT
>NW_004797689.1:268489-271176 GCF_000002075.1 Aplysia californica
CCCCCCCACGGGAGGGAACGACAAAAAAACCCAACTCGACATGTCGACCGCTGCCTAGATGATTTAACTCTCATAAATGTAAATTCTCACTTATTTCTAAGCCTTTGCTGATCAATTCATCGGTGGCAGTGTTTCATTAATCGATCTGCTGCCTTTTCTGTTCGGCAATTAATTGTACACACGCTGGTCCGAGTTTAGATCTTATTTATTGAATAAGTAAGTCTACATGCATCCGGTAAAAGCTAGTGACAGTAATCCGAAATTGCTTTGTATTCCCCTGTCAGACACTGAGTGTCCACTGAGTGTATAATCCTTCGACGTTCTCCCACGCGATGTGTTTGTCTCCGGTGGTCGTTGTTGCTTTGTGTCTGAAAGACAAGTGTGGATTTGTTTGAGTTCTTTATCTGGAAAGTGTTGTTGTTGTTGTTGTTGTTGTTGTTGTTGTTGTTGTTGTTATTGTTGTTGTTGTTGTTGTTGTTGTTGTTGTTGTTGTTGTTGTTGTTGTTGTTGTTGGTGGTGGTGGTGGTAGTGATTTTGACGTTGTTTTTGGTGGGGTTTTTTGGTGTTATTTCTCTGCTCGGCGTACTGACGATTATGAGAGTCTGTAGTAAAGTGATTATTTATTTTTACCTGATACGTAAGTTCGATTCCCAGCTACGAATGCTTCTTCTTTCCTATCAATGATCAATTATCTACCGTTAATGGGTGGTTGGCGGGTGCTCTGGTGTGGTTTGCTCCTTCTTTCCTATCAAACATCTATCGTCCTTATCTCCCCTTCTTCTTTTTTATGTTTGTTACTCTCTTGTGACACCTCTAATCTTCTGGCGCTCATATGACCTTATGCAGTTGCGAGCGCCGTAAAGTCTCTACTAAAACAAAACTCTCCTCCTTTTCTTTTGTATTTGTTACTCTCTCGTAACACCTCTAATCTTCTGCGCTTATATGGCCTTATAGTGTTGCAAGTGTCGTAAAACACTTACTGAAACAAACAAAAAATCGATCGTCCTTATCTTTCTCCTTTCTTTCCATTGTATGTTCCTCTCTAGTAACACACCCTAGTGTTCCCTCTAATCTTCTGGCGCTCATATGACCTTATGCAATTGCGAGCGCGTAAAACCTTCTACTTAAACTAAAAAAAAACCCACCCTAGTCTTTGGCGTCTATATGACCTATTTGTGTTGCAATATGACTCATGTTGTGGTCAGTGTTAACGCCGTTTAGTGAAATCAAATATTTTTTATTTTTATGGCCCGAAGACAGTTCTGATGGAGCTAATTCAAGAGCTCGTGTAGATTCTCACTCAAAACAAGCGTCGTACGTGGCTTATTTCTAAAACAGCTCAAACACAACACGTTTTATCATCGAGAACCTGTATTGAAATATAATGCAACGAATGTGTAAACATGATAGATTTGTAAGTGAAGAATTCTGACATAACACAGACACAAAAACAGCATTTCTGTCACCGATCATCCTCCACTCGTGTTTAAAACAAGCAAAGCTTTCTTTCACCTCACAAGCCATCTTTGACAGTAATCCGACGTGAGGAACTGCCGTCGGTCCACTCACGCTAAGCACCCCGTCAACATTATCAGAAGTAACAATCGCATGGATATTTGGGGAAACATGACGCAAAACATTATCAAAAGCAACATTCACAAATACATGTTATTCAAAAATGGCTTTCGCTCGCACTTCTTCAAGAACGATTATCTCATGCGTGTTAGTAAAAGGACATATAAACAACTGTCGTTCAAATGTAAATTTCCACGAATGTTGTCAAAAGTAACAATGACGTAAATATCGTCTCAAGAGAAGCTGAATGAAATTTAAAGTAAAACTGGCGTCAATAATGTCAAAACTTACAAAAGTAACAATCTCAAGAACAACCTTATGAACATGGCCAGTTGAGCGTTCACGGTGGACACTGCAGTGTAATAAAAAGAACAACACTACAAAGACAACAAAAGGCTCTCAAGAAATCGGAAAAGAGAACTACATAGATTATACCCACTAACAACAAAATTGTCCGAAGTATTTGAAAAGGAACGGAGAAAAAATAGTAGTACTTCAAGAACAAAGTCGAAAGAAATGGAAAAAATAAACAGTAAATAATTCAGGAGAACTGAATACTAAATGAAGCACAACTGAAAAAAAGACAAAAAGCTCACAAGAAATATGCGAAACAAAATAGGAAGTAAACACTATCCGAACAACAAATGAGCCAACTTACTTTAAATAGAGCGCAGGAAAAATAACGAAACTTCAAAGAAGGCAAAACAAGCTCACGCAAAAAAACCAACCAACGCGGAAGAACTGCTATAGCAACAGTATTGGCGAATATATTGTACAGTATTCATAGTGAATATTACACGGGCCTTTACTGAGCCGTGATATCGAAGACTAGAGCGGCTTATGAGATCAGACTTCGATCGTCAAGAGATACCGAAGTCAGTATATAACTATACTTTAGCTTAAACTTCTAGGATGTGTTTATAGATGACCGAAACTATTTTTTCTTTCCGAAAAGACGCCCCCTTCTGGCGTGAAATACTTGGAAGAGATTCAAATCTTGCTTTC
This sequence comes from Aplysia californica, assembly GCF_000002075.1. Lineage (NCBI taxonomy): Eukaryota > Metazoa > Mollusca > Gastropoda > Aplysiida > Aplysiidae > Aplysia > Aplysia californica. The sequence continues at coordinate 271,070 of NW_004797689.1, forward strand.
CGAGTCTCTTAACTTATACGTTAATGTTGGTGTGAATTGCGATTTGAGAGTTCGTCGGCTGAGTTGCTGTTCAAGTGTAATCATTGTTGCACATTTTGAGACCCCCC
>NW_004797689.1:271276-277657 GCF_000002075.1 Aplysia californica
CCCCCCAGCAATCATGTGTCACTATTTAGTAAAACCATAATGTGATATATCTGTACAATACAAGTGCCTCGCACTGAACACGAACTTTACATTCCTTTCTTGGAAGAAAGATAAATAATTAGAAAACTCTCACGCAACACATCACCCTTTCAGACAGTTCATTCACAACGTAGCAATAATTATAAATGCTGTAGTGAAAGCGCTCTCCCAAGTTGTTTTCGCGCAAGGGATAACAAGTAAGAACAGAATGTGACAAGACTCGGCCCGATTTGTCTGTCTTGATGTCGTCTTAACCGTGTGTGCACATCTCCCATTTTCCCGGAAATAGATCGCTCGCCGAGCAAAGTGCTGGCGGTCGAGATACGTTCACTTTCATTTACTCCTCGGCTTCACGTCGATCCCAGAAGGCCACGACGAGTTTTATACCGGGAGATGTTGTCGACTTGTCACTTGATTCTAGTGCCGTCCAGCAGTTTGTTTATGGGTCTTTGGCGGGTGCGTGGGTTTCTCCTTCTTCCCTATCCAGCACCTATCGTCATCATCTCTCCGTCTTATTAAAGTAATATCTTTTACTATTGTAACCTAATCTAACCTATTTATGTTTCAAGGGTCGTAAAACTTACTTTAAAAAACCCACCAGAACTAAAAACAAAAACAAAACCTCCCAAAACGAGCAACTAAGGAGTTTGTTGAGAGAAATGCAGCCCGTCGTTCGGAGGCGGGAAACGATCTAAGACGTCTGTGCATGGGCATCAATGACCCGCTTATCCGTCACTCGTGATGTGAGGGTGCCATGGAGACCTTAAACAAATGTAGGGAAGTCTCGCGTCGGAGCGATTACGGTGCAATGAGCCATTTACCGTGGCATTTTCTGCCTGACTAGACCAATTTTATGCCGTGCTGATGATGTCTGTTGGCAGTGACGGATTGAATATGGTGGAGAGTCCCGTGATTCTGGTGGAAAGTCCCCACCAGGTCTCAGTATCACAGACAAAATCCAATTGGGAACCCGTCCAAGTTGTCTGGCTTGGCAGATGGTATTACTCTGTTCTGCAATGTAGCATAGAGGAATTCTGAGTAAACCATCTTTGGCTCCATATAGCCCCCACGTCTGCCTATGAATTACGAGAAAAGAGCTGCATGCATACTTTTATAAAGATAACCATAAATGTCAGTCAACAACAAAAAAAAGAAGGAAAAACAAACAAAATAACCCCCTCCCCCAATAATAGCCCTTTAGAAAAGCATTACAATAGCAACTTCAAACAGTAAAGAAACATACAAAAAACGCACCTCCACTCCTCCCCCCCTCTTCATCTCTCACAAGAATAGACGAATCTACCTTAAAAAAAGACCCCGCCTTCACCCCCCCCCCACCCTTGGGCTCCTCCTAAAGCTAAACCAGAGAGTTTACAGTATCTGGCTAAACTATATAATAAAAAAGAAAACAGCTTTCGGATGTGTTAACATGGGTAAGACTGTGATTTGGTATATCATAAGTATGCATTGTTCTTGCGTGAAGGCAGATCAGGGTTGGGATGACGTTCACAGTGTGTTGGGCGTAGCTAATTGGCCTACTGCACCCCAGGTCGGAGGTGTAACTCCTGTCAGTTGTGTTGCCTTTAATAGACGCTGCAGGCTTTTGTGTTAGTAGAGTCCTTGTTGTATTCGTCTGTCAGGTTTTTTTGTTTGGTGTCAACCTTCTGCGCTGTAGTCGTCATGGGGTCAGGCGTGTGAGCCGCTCTGACACGTGCACGGCGGTGCATTGCATCCAATGATTAGGCATCCTTTGACGATCTGATGGCAGTGTACCATTCTACTTTTTTTTTTGCTCGTTTTTGGTCGTTGTATTATTCTGGCCCACGTATATTTATTGTCTGAAGGCAGCATTTTTTTGTTTGTTATAGAGTTTTGGGAGTGTTGGAGATTGTAGCTGTTCCATGATCATGACATTTTGTAACATAAGAACGTATGCAGCATTTGCTTTCCTGTCCGTAAAGTCTGCCGTTTTATTCACTTTTATATAAAACAGGTTGGGGTGTTGGGGGGGGGGGGGTGTAGCTAATTGTTCTTTTGCGATCTTGTAGGTGGTGTCTTTCTATTTAATTATATATATGCACATAAAAATTGTGTTAACGTATGAGTTTTATGCTTTCTGAGAATGCGTTGTACTCCGTGTGTGGCACTGAAATAGTGTCTCATTTTAAAAAAAAATACTTTTAGAGAAATCATAAACATCTCTCGAGTTAGCTGCAATATAGTGTCCTCCCTGTACTATCCTGTCAGGGCCTTCTTTGTGTCTACCTTCGACGCTGTTGTAGACATAGTCGGTGTGTGAGTTCATGCCGGACTCACTGGTATGTTGGTGGACTGTGGCTAGTGCCAGGGGACCCTTGTTGAAGCTCCCCACAGGGCGTTATTAAGCATGCTTTTGTTTTGAGTGTTAATGGCTCCCCCCTGCCTGTTATGTAGGACGTCACACGTTGGAGGTCCAGCCTCTCGAACAACATCTCAGCGTTGAAACATGCTGTATGGAAAAGTGGACTTTGCTCAAGCCGGTCACCAACACAGCGTGTTTGAAATCACTGGGTTCACGAGGAGCTTTTAATGGCACCCCTGCTCCCATTTAAGTCCGGTCATATCGGGGATGGACGCGCCTGTCCTGGGCCTCAAGGCGTCTGCGTGCAGTTGTCGGGGGGCGGCATGCCTCTGAGGCACATCTCCGACTTGAGCGTCACGCCGCCGTTGTTGATGTCCGTGGTGCGGGAGTACGAGGTGCCCCTCCCGTCGCGTGCCCGGTTCCAGCACAGGCGGTAGCCGAAGAACTTGCCCAGCTCCTTCTTGAAGTTGTCATTTAGCCAGCCGTAGAGGAACGGGTTGATGCAGGCGGAGCTCATGGCGAACACCTTGAGGATCAGGTCGATGAGCACGAAGTACTTGCCGCGCACCACGCGGTGACTGAACTCGGCCGTGAGCGAGTAGAGGTTCCATGGCAGCCAGCACACCGTGAACGTGAGCACCACGGCGATCAGGATGCGGTTGGTGCGCTGGCTGCGGCGCGTGTCGTGTTTGCGCACGGGCCTGTTGTGCAGGACGTGGCAGATGTGTTTGTAGAAGAAGGAGGTCAGACAGATGGGCACCACGAACTGCAGCAGGAAGATGGAGACGGAGTAGACCTGTTTGTGCAGGTACGATGGCCACTGCTCCGAGCAGGACGTCTGAAACACACGAAACATAACATTTGTATATAAAGTATTGCTGTGGGCGCTCTCGCTCTCTCTCTCTCTCTCTTTCTCTCTCTCTCTTTCTCTCTCTCCCCCTCTCCCCTCTCACCCCCCCCCCTTTTACACTCGCAAACACATACACATACACACACAAACACTTACATGTCATGTTAATATAATCCAATATATCTGTGAGTTTTATTTGTGTATGTGGGTTAGGGTTATGTACATAATATATAATACACTCACGAACTTATATTATGTACATTAACTCGCACGCACGCGCGCAAACACACTTTTGTACGTGCCAATTGTAAGGCTCCGAGTTTCACAGGGCGAGGCGGACAAAAGTGGTGAGACTTTTGCGTTCTTCCGGACAGATAAGCTCAGAAGTTGCTGTGCGTGTAGCTTTCAATTGGTTCTGTTTTGGTTTGACCTTTTCGCCTTATCAATGTTTTCGTCTCATGGGTCTTTATTTCTGTTTCTGATCTTTAACAAAAATTTCCTGGTCCTTTCAGAACGCCGGGCCTGGGAACGTCTGGCTCTGATAACCGCAACAAAAGTGAAAATCGATTCATTCAAAGATAGGAAGATGGCGTCTTTAGTCCTATTCTCTTCCTCTACTTCTGTATTTAGAGAGACCAAATGAGGGAGGGAGGGAGAGGCGTAGGATCTTTGATGTACCAGTACGCTATAATATAAGTATGGTGGTAATAATGTGACATTATAATAATGAAATTAATGAAAATAATAATATTTAAAACACATGATGATGATGATGATCTTACGCGTGAATGCTGAAGAAACCGCTCTCCCAGTGCGCGCACTATTGGGGGCCACTTATTGAGTCAATGGGGACTGAGGCGTCGAACATTTCATGGGGATGAAGTAGGCTGTTGCAGGTATGATCGGTTGTCATAAAAATAAACTAGAATATAATTATTATGCTTTGCCCCGGGGTGAAAGTAGATTGGATTGCAATTTCTTTGCCTGTCTATAAGGGCGGTGGCTGGAGGGAGTCGCTGGTAAGGCCGACAACTACTTCTTTTCTATCCTCCTATTGTTTTTGTACGCCCACCTGGCTTTTTCCTTGTACTAAATTACCCTTGTCCTGTCCGTGTGATTCTCTTTACTTCTTTTCAAAGCCTTGTTTTGTTTGAGCGCATTGCCAAGGGCAATTTGTATTTGTATATGAATGGAAGTATCACAACAGAAAATGATTTAGGGCTCCTGATTTGTAAAGATTAGTAAATGTTATAGATGATACGAGTTTCTGTCCAAAATTGGCAACAGCAGTTATGAAGAAGATGACATATTATTACATGGGTGGTTTGCGAAGGTACTGCTCGGCTGCTTTCGAGAAGGTTGGTGGATTATCTAGAAATTTGCCACAAATGCCTTTGTCCTGATTTACTAAACCCTTCGTGTAATCTGATATGTGCGAAGTCAAATAAATAAGACTTCTGTTGCCGTGGAGATGTAATTACGATGTCGGAGTCGAATGGGAAGACGATATTGTGTTTGTCGTTTGTCCGGTGTTTGTTTTGTAAGTTTAATTGAAAAAGTCGAAATGTATTCGGTAAAAAAAAACCCAACAAAAAACCCAACGCTTCCTGTAAAATAAGATGACTGCCGAGCTAAGTTAATACTTCTTTATTAACTCGAGTGTTTTTGGGCAAGAGTGCGGAATGGGACAGAGGATGGAGTCTTGACTTTTCTTATTTGTACGAGTATATCATTATTTGTAACACAACATTTGTTTACTTAGAGGGCTATTCATATGACTTTATGCAGTTGCGAGCCCTGTAAAACCTCTACTAAAACCAGCTATAATTTTCAATATTCTGGGGACAAAACCTTGCAGAATACATTTTATCACTTATAAAGGGCTTACTTTGTATAGCTCTTTTTCCAATGGACTTTGATGCTTTTGTTCCGGCTTCAATAGTGTTATGGCCATCCTCTTGGCTATTGCGCGCTGAGAGCTTGAGTTCAAAATCTATTTTGCCCACAATTGCCATTTTAAAAAATGGGTTGGTGGATCTAATACAGCCTTGGTTGACCCCGACTAGCAGGATCGAAGCAGACTGACTACCTTCTTAGACTTCTAAATTATCTAGATTTTAAAACATTAATAGTACAAAAGTGACGACGCCCATTGTGTGCTCAAATGGCTTATTTTATGTTCGTTTGTTTATATCTTTAGCAAGCCGCCCCCTCCCAACCTCAAAATATCAAAAGTGTGCAGCCCTCTAAGTAAAGAATTTTTGGAGGGCACGAATTATGTAAGTAGACCGAGAATAACAGGGAAATAAGAGCTATACTCTATAAACTGTTGCCCTCTAGCTCTCCTAGAGAATGGGACAAAGCTTCTATTAAATCCGTCATATTTCCCCGGGCGAATATTATTCTTGAAGAAATGAAGCGAAAGTGGGTTCGTTCCGTGCGATATCGTTTTCCGTCCCAGAGCTTCGTATTTCAGTTAATACCGTCAGACACGAAGCCCCTATAACGTCTGGTTCATCGCGAGCGGATTTTTTGCCAATCACTCCGGACGGACATGGAGAAGTCCTTGAGACAAACAGCGTTAAGTATGACGTAATTGTACCGTTGTTACCCTTTTTTCCTCGATTGTTCTCTATCCCTGCATAAACCAAGGTTTGCATGGAGAGCTGTGAGGTGAGGTGGATTAGGTCACTTAGAAAGACCCACTCCCCCTTCCTCCTCGATCTACACCCTGATCAGCCCGACAAATAAATTTCATTAAAAAAAAAAACCCAAGCGAAAAAAAAAAAGCAAGAGCAACAAAAAATAAATAACAACCACAACCCATTTTAAAAAAAGAAAGAAAGTAAGAAGGTGAACAAATCTGGTGGGATTGTTATGTAATGATTTGAAGGCGTCACTTCCTCATGTATTATTTTACGTGAGATCGTGCCATCTGGGGGTTATTGTTACGACAACACTGTATTTATGGCGGCATTCATTTCGAACTTTTATCCTTCATGCCGTCAAGGATTTTTGTTGCTTAATTTCCCTTTTTTTTGTGGCCTCATCACCTCCAAACAATACAATAATAAGACGAAAAGGAGGAAGACACATGGATTCAAATCTCCCCCCCCTCCTCTCTCTCTCTCTCTCTCTCTCTCTCTCTCTC